>NW_016107403.1:5508668-5512322 GCF_001604975.1 Cebus imitator
AAAAAAAAAAAAAAAAAAAAAAAAAAAAAAAAAAAAAAAAAAAAAAAAAAAAATTTAAAAAAATAATCAGGTAAGGTTTGACTTTAATTTGCTTCCATAGAGCAAGAGTGGTAAAATTTGTTTCCATCTAACTGTGCCAACACAGGAGCCAATAGTGCCACGAGAGAGGAAGAGGGTGGCAGGACAGTTCCTAAGGGAGATGGAATATTTCCAGCTGGGGGTGAGGGGCGTTGGAGGGCTAAGGTTGCCAAACAAAACACAGGACACCCTGTTAAATTTGTTTCCTGGCTTTAAAGATTTCTTTGGGGAAGGGGGCATCACACTTCTACTTAATGAAGAGAAACATCCAGAGGTCTTTCATTTTTTTTATGTCTATTATGCCATGAATCCAGAGCACAGAGGTTCCAGCAGCTCAGGTGCCTTCGTGTTGGTTCTCACACAGTGGGCTTCTCTGGTGGTGTAGGCTGGTGCTTCAGGCGAACCCAGGTACCATTCTCTCTGGCTTTCTTGTTTTTCTGATCATTTTCCTTCATACGTTTCAGGAAGCTATCTTGACTCTCAGTGCTTAACATGCTCAATCAACACATTAATTCTCTTGGCATGAATCTTGCACCTACCTTGTTTATTTACAAAAATGCCAACAGAATGCTGGGTGGCATTGTAGACTCTTCCAATTTTGCCATGGTAACACTTCTGAGGCCTTCCTTTTTGAACAGTACCCATTCCCTTGATGTCTACAATATTACCATTCTTACGGGAGCAACTCAATATTTTCTGAAAGGCCTGGAGAACATCTATCAGGTGCCTCTCCTCTTCCAGTAATTTGCCAAAGATGTGCCTGCTTCCTTTTCCCATGGCAGAAGGGAAAGCAGGTACATCTTTGGCAAATTACTAGAGGATGGCAGTTCCAGCCAAAAGTCCCAGTTAAGTTTTAATTTCAAATAAACAACAAGTACTTTTTTCAGTAAAACCTTGAAAACCATTGAAGCTTAGTTTATAGGGCAGGTAGAATATGAACTGTCATGGAGACTGGGGGCAATACATTCCAGGCAAAACAGTAAATATAGTTTGTTTTTCCATTTTTGAGTTAAGTATCACCTTCCCATAAAAGCCTTCTGTGACCTCCTTGTTTAAAATCCTTAGCTCCTGGCCTGGCCTGAGGGCTCATGACTGTAACCTCAGCACTTTGGGAGGCTGAAGCAGGTAGATCACTTGAGGTCAAGAGTTTGAGACCAGCCTGGCCAACATGGAGAGACCTATCTCTACTAAAAATACAAAGAATAATAATAATAATAACCAGGCATTGTGGTACATGCCTGTAATCCCAGCTACTCGGGAGGTTAAGGAAGGAGAATTACTTGAACCCAGGAGGCAGAGGTTGCAGTGAGCGGAGATCATGCCACCACACTCCAGCCTGGGCAACAGAGTGAGACTCCAGCTCACAAGAAAGAAGAAAGAAAGAGAGAGAGAGAGAGGGAAGGAAGGAAGGAAGGAAGGAAAAAGGGAAGGGAAGGGAAGGGAAGGGAAGGGAAGGGAAGGGAAGGGAAGGGAAGGGAAGGGAAGGGAAGGGAAGGGAAGGGAAGGGAAGGGAAGGGAAGGGAAGGGAAGGGAAGGGAGGAAGAAAGAAAAGAAAAGAAAAGAAGAAGAGAAATCTCAGCCTTCTGTTCCTGCAGTATTTTTCTTATAGCGTTCCTCACTATATGACATATCATGTGTTTCTTTGTTTATTGTTTCTCTCTCCATTCCTGCAGGAAAAGTTGTCTATTTTTGTTCACTATTATATTCTCGACAATGGATGGAATAAAGTAAGTGCTCAAAAAATATTTTTGACTGAATGAATGACAAATGAACAAGTAAATAAACCAAATTGGAAGGACTGATTTTTTCATCTTGTGACTGACACTGGAAAAATACCTAGTTTGTGTTTGTTGAAATGTGAAAACACTAATACAATCCCAACCCTGGTGTGGCAATCAAACTAAATGGGAACAGAAAAAGACGATAACAAAAGAAACTACGTAATCTTAAAGAAATATGAACTTAACCAAGAATCACAAATAGTGTATGCAAAACCTGTCTCACTTCTGCCAAGCCAGGGGCTGTTGCAGTGATTGCAGACCTCAAGTCAGAAACTGAATCACTATGAGAGGGTGGACTTGGGCAATGATCTTACAGGCCAAGAAGGAGGCAGAGCCTCTAGCCCTCTGGGCATCCAGATTGGTCTAATTCCTTGTCCTGGGGATCGCTTTCCTCCACAGACCACATGTCCTCAGAAGGCAAACACCTTCTTTATAACAGTGTGCAAATTTACTGGTCCATTTGTGCACTGTTATAAAGACATACCGGAGACTGGGTAATTTATAAAGAAAAGTTTAATTGCCTCAAAGTTCCGCATGGCTACGGAGGCCTCAGGAAACTTACAATCATAGCTGAAGGGAAAGCAGGCGCTCCTTACATGGCAGCAGGCCAGAGAGCATATGACAGAAGCGTAGGGGTAAGAGCCCCTTGTAAAACCATCAGATCTCACGAGAACTCACTCGCTATCATGCAAACAGCATGGGAGAAACTGCAACCATGATTCAATCACCTTCCACCAGGTGCCTCCTTCAACAACTGGGGATTATGATTCAAGATAAGATCTGGGTGGGGTACAAAGCCAAACCATTTCAACCATGTAGCATTCTGATGCTGGTTTCCTTCAGAGTGATTGCCCAGCCTGGCGGCTGTCCTTCAGAGGTAATAAAGACCAAGTGAAAGGAGGAACATGTATTCCAAGTAGAAAGGGGTCATATATTAGAACAAAAATCAGAAAAGCCTACTTTTACATACCACCTGTGTTAGGGATTGCTTGAAGGTTTCTCAGATTCTGCACATGGTGGCTATGCCCTCCCCTCCCCCTGCCGCCTGATCTCAGGAGAAGCCTACACAAAAGCAACATCTCCTACAAATAAAGTCAGGCTTGGTTCCTGACAACCTGCTCTTGTATAACATGCTCCCTGTCAAGAAAGATGCATGCATCTGTAGATGTTAATTGACAGGTAGATTTAGATAGGAGACACTCAGAAAGGAGGAATCTGATGGAACTTCCACTTAACAGCTACTGCATCACTAAGACCATTTATCACTTGGCTAATACAGTCAGTGTATTCCTAATACTTTCTGAATATACAGGTCACCAAACGGCTTTAAAAAAATTAACAAGTGCAGATAGAGCTCTGTTTCTTAGATGGCAGTATATGTGTGCCTCTAGCTTCCTGTTTCTCTACTTCCTAGTAACCTCCAAGACCTTAATTTTCTGTTATTAAATTGCCAGTCACTGTCTTTTATGTATTTGTGACACTTAGGCTAACACTGCATGATTGTGGGGATTGGGGGTGGTAGGGGCTGGAGAGGTAGAGATCAGAGGAGAAAATGAAAGGATAGGAAAGGAAAGGGAAAAAAAAAACCCTAAGATATAATTGAGTCATGTTTCTATAGAAACAGTAAACAAAGAATAGAAAACAAGCCTGGGTGCAGTTGCTCACACCTGTAATCCCAGCATTTTGGAAGGCGAAAGCAGGCAGATTATCTGAGGTCAGGAGTTCAAGACCAGCCTGGCCAACATAGTGAGGCCAAACCCTGTTTCTACTAAAAATACAAAAAATTAGCCAGGCA
>NW_016107403.1:5512839-5529805 GCF_001604975.1 Cebus imitator
AAAAAAAAAAAAAAAAAAAGAAAAACCCCACTGCAATATAAGACCCTGCTATCTTAGATCACATGCGCCTTAAAAACAATGGAGACTTAAGTGGAATAAAACTGAAGAGGCAAACTCTGAGCTATTTAAGGACTTGTCCAGGGTTGAAAAGAGTCTGGCACATAGTAGGCTCTGGCACCTGTAATCCCAGCTACTCAGGAGACTGAGGCAGGAGAATTGCTTGAACCTCGGTGGCAGAGGTTGCAGTGAGCCGAGATCTGCACTCTAGCCTGGGCGACAGTGTGAGATTCTGTCTCAAATAAATAAATATGCATCAACTGAATGCATCAGTTCACTGGATTAATTTGTACATCTTGGTCAAAGAAAGTACTACATATGGTGTTCTTATTTGAAACATTTTACATCAATGAAACTAAAATATAATAGGGAGGTTTCAATTTAACTATGACATTGAGGACAAAAAAACAGTCTTTGCCCAAGCCTTGGCTCAGAGTGGGTAAGTGTGTAATACCTATAACTTGGGTGGCACCATTGCCTGGATACTAACATCTAGGAAGAATTTAAAGCCTCCCCCCAGTTAATCAGTGAGTCTCGGGCAACCCCTAATGGTGTTTTCCTTCTGGGCGGCCTGCCCATGTGTGATCCATTCCCATGGAGCATACCGCCCAGATGGTCCTTCCCATTGACAAAACATGTTGGCAGCATGACACCATTACAATTTTGGCAGGAGATTGACATATTCCTTATGCTGATACTACAGGCTTAACTAGGCCAATGAAACCTAAGGCATTTTGTGTCATTATTTCAGTCCTTACTCTTTCCAGAAATTATCATCACAATTATAGATGGACATCACAGCATCCATTAGGAAGGCATTTCATGATATTCCAATTACTTGGTGTTCCTCCAGAAAGAATCAAGTGCCCAGGAGACACAGGCCGGGATGATGTGAACGGAGGGAGAGGAAGTAGAGTGTGGAGGGGCAGGGGGCAGGGACTGAGTATTATCCCTGCCTCCTAGCCAGGGACTTCTCTCTACAAATCTCAGTGAGCATCCCACACAAGTCAATCTAAACCTAAAATTCTTAGTACGAGGAATAGCGTGTAGAGGAAAAAGGCACTGAACATGTTTCAGAATGTTCCCTACATGGGCTACATTGCCTGCTGACAGGAACCCAGCTGACAGGTAGCGTGGAATCTTCCAGAGCACAGGCGGGAGCAAGTCAGAGCATCAGCTGCTAAAGTGGAGAGCAAAAATGTGGGAAAACGATTTTTTAGAAATTCACACATCTAGTATTGTGGGATCTGTTGAGTCCCTTATTTGCTTTCTTTTTCTCTTTTTCCATGAAAATCATGATTATTTGTCCTCTGCCCTGTGACGGTTACAAGTAAAATAAAACATTGTTCAAAAAATATTTCCTGACCATCTCCCCCATACCAGACATAGAGCTGGGTAGGCACTGAGGATACAGAAGTGAGTAAGACACAAACCTTGCCCTCCTGGAGCTTCCCAGCTAGGACAGGATTTCACACTAAGAATCTACATTCTTCTTCAGCACAAAGCCGAGGCTACTGATTCTCCCTCCCTTCAAGACACACACATGGAAATCAGAAATGGACTTGCTGTAATTCATGGAATCTCCAACCCAGAACTTGACCCAAAGTCTGAAAGACAGCTACAATTAAAGATGTCAGCTGGTCTTATTAAGTAAAATGTCCCCAACCAATGAGCTAGAGAGGCATTAAAAAAGAGTGTCCTGGCAGAAATACAGCCTACATTTCCCCAGGCATCATGAAGCTGAGAGTACAGATAATGTCATGGACACAGAAATAACACACAGCATGTTGGCTTTGGCTTTTGTTTTGTTTTGTTTTTGAGGTGGAGTTTCATTCTGCTGCCCAGGCTGGAGCGCAGTGGTGTGATCTCGGCTCACTGCAACCTCTGCCTCCTGGGTTAAAGCGATTCTCCTCCCTCAGCCTCCTGAGTAGCTGGGATTACAGGTGCACACCACCACTCCTGACTAATTGTTGTATTTTTAGTAGAGAGAGGATTTCACTATGTTGGTCAGGCTGGTCTCAAACACTTGACCTTGTGATCCACCCACCTCGGCCTCCCAAAGTGCTCGGATTATAGGCATGAGCCACGGTGTCCAGCCCGAGCATGTTGGCTTTTATTCCCACCTGCTTTAAAAAATTCAAAGCGTCCCCTACTTATATCTGGGGAAGCCCAAAAGTGTACCAGGATCAGGAAACAGTCTAGGATGCACACTCTCTGCCCTGTTCTTCTCCTTCACCTTCTGCTTGATGTCCAATTCATTGAATGTGTCTCTTTCATCACTGGTACTGTTCCTCTACTGAGAACATTCAGTCCTGTGATGGCTGTAGCCTCCCAAAAGATGCCAATCCTCGAAGTGCCAAAACAGCTCTGGAAAGAAGGGGGATTGTCTCTTGCCTATTTACATTACACATCATGTATGTCCTATGTTTCACAGGGCCCTCATGGAAACAGGGCTTAGGGACCATGTGTCCCTCCAGCTTCCTGCCATGTAAGTTATCTCAATAAAATAGGCACAGACTCTTGCTGGTCTCCCACCTGCCTTTCCCACCCCCAAAAAATGACTCATATCTGACATGTCTAAACCCAGTGTTCAGCATGGCTCAAGTTCAAGCTGGAGTCCTTGATGAAGAACCTGCTGAATCCTAGACTTTTATGAAACAGCCAATAAATATGTAGCTCATTTACTCTTAAAAAAACTCAGAACACAAACTAAGTGTTGGATACTGGGAATACATTGATAAATTTTCTTAAAAAGATATAGTCCCACTGCTTTTAAAACTAATAAATCCAAAACACAAATACATAATTACTAGTGAAGACAAAGTATTATGAAAGAAGTAAATAGTCATGAATAAAAGATGCTCATAGGCTTATATCAAAACACAGCCAAAATTCAGGGGCCAGTTCAAGAGTTTTGAACAATGTTTTATTGTCTCTTTACGTGTTGACTAAATACAAAGCTGTGGAGTTGGAACAAAACGTCATGTAGGTCATTCTTACAATTCAGTGGGTCCTACAGAAGGTATCACCTTGTACTTTCTCATTTTAGTGATAAGCCACAGACTGCTGTTAGGTCACTGAAGAGGATTTGCAACTGCTCTCAAGTTTTTGGACTCACACTCTGCTCTGTGTGTGTGACCTATGAGGTGCTAAGTCTTTCCATCTTGGTGCTGTCTGCACATAACAATGCTCATAATTACATTATCCAGATTAGTGATTAAAAAATAAAAGGCAAGCCGGGCACGGTGGCTCATGTCTGTAATCCCAGCACTTTTGGAGGCTGAGGTGGGTGGATCACCGGAGGTCGGGAGTTCGAGATCAGCCTGACCAACATGGAGAAACCTCGTCTCTACTAAAAAAAAAAAAAAAAAAAAAAAAAAAAAAAAAAACACCTCAAAAAAAAAAAAAAAAAAAAAAAAAAAATACAAAAATTAGCTGGGCATGGTAGTGCATGCCTGTAATCCCAGCTACTCAGGAGGCTGAGGCAGAAGAATCTCTTAAACCTGAGAGGCGGAGGTTGCGGTCAGCCAAGATCATGCCACTGCACTCCAGCCTGGGCAACAAGAGCAAAACTCCATCTCAAAAATAAAATAAAACAAAATAAGATAAAATACAATAAAATACTAAGCCAGTGTCATCCACTGACAATGTTAACCCAGGTGGATAGATATTAAGTCAGTAATGCTATATGAACAACAGTACTTCCATACAACACCAGCACTTCCTGCTGATGTTAATGCCACATGGAATGAAACAAAACCCACTAGAATCCAAATATGTTGTCTCTATTACTTTCTTCCTCCACATATTGCCCAAAGGAAACTAGTCTTCTCACATGATCAGCTCTTCACAGAATGACTGGGATGACCATGGAGTATCCTCAGGTCTTCCCTATATTTATCAACTAAAGCTTTTATTCTTTTATGATCCCACATCAGAGATGCACAAGTTTCCTGGTGACTTTTTGTATCACACTCTGTATGAACTGAGTTCCCAGAGGCTGTTTACATTTAACATCCCTACGGCTGTGGGTTTGCATTAGGTATTCAGTGTTTTTCTGAGGCTTTATGACAATCAATTATTTTAAAAGCTAATATCATGTCCCAGTGACTTCAATTATAACTTCAAAGAATAGTTCCCAATGGGACTATGTTGGCCATAACACATATAGAGACACATGTAGAGAAACATCCTGTCTTTGTCAATGCATGATCTATATGCATTTAGTTGCCTGCCTTATAACGTATTGGGCAAACAAATCAATTAACATGCTCTTCAGTGACCAATTATTAATGCATTTGTTAAATTATGTCACATTAAATCAGTATTGCATTGGATACTCTTACTGATCTTGAAAACCTTACTTTCTAAAAATCACAAAGTTCATGCAATTGTTCCAGACATTTTATATGACCCAGTATCTTCTTGTCTGAAAAAGTGTTCCTTGAAGCAATGCTCAGAGTATGCAACAAGATATTACTAAGAATTTCAGTGCAATTATGTAATCATTTTTAAATTGTTAAATATTAATTGACTATTTATATACTGATTAGTGAATGCCACAACCAAATTAAAATTTCTAATAAAGTATATTAATGATATGTTTCCATCTGGAAACAACAACTGTTAACAAAGAACTAAACAATACATTTCCAAGAAACACACAGCTGATACAGCAGTTGAACATGTAAATGATGATTATATATATCACATACATAATGTGATACTAATGAAATCCTGATTAATTGTGGTAAGAAAATAATAAATATAATCAGAAATATGATTGGTGCTTTATCACATTACATATTGTCACAGTAAGTACGGTACTCCATCTTCCAATAGCAAAAGGAAGAAAAATATAAGTCTAGATACACATACACACACACACACACACACACACCCCTCCATGTAGAAGAGCTATACATGGTAAGTTCAGGAAAGGAAATTTCATAGTAGCACAGTTAGAACTTACTACTTCCCAATGCTGTTCAACTCCCTCTTCTAGTCCATGTTCATTTGAAAATTTTTAAAAATGCACTCACATATTGGTGGAGAAACTGGCTCTGAAAATTCCCAACTCTGCCCCTTCACATGGATTCATGAAGCAATTAGAATAGGCAGTGACCAGGGGCAGGCATGGTGGCTCACACTTATAATATCAGCACTTTGGGAGGTTGAACTGGGAGCCTCTCTTAAGGCCAAAAGTTTGAGACCAGCCTAGACAACATATGAAGATCCCATTGCTACCAAAAAAAATAAAATAAAAAGAATAGACACTGTTTTTTTTTCATGCTAACAATACTTCCTTACCCATCTAACAAATTCTACCCATCCTTAACATCCCAGTCCAATCACTACCTTTTTATTGATACCTTCAGTGTATCCTGCCCTGCCACACCCACCCGCCACAGCAAAAACAAACCTTTTTTACATTTATCAGTTCACTACAGAGGATACTTTAATGAATCCAAACAAATCGACAGATGAAGAGATTCACATGGCGAGATTTGGAAGGGTCCTGAGCGTGGGAACTCCTGCCCCTGAGGACTTGGCAGCATGTGGACATGTAAGCCTTCATGTGTTTGGCTATCTGAAAGCTCCCTGGTCTTTTGGATTTTTGTGGAGGCTTCATCACATAGGCATGATTGACATTTAAGTTCCTGTTGCACCCTGCACATATCATACCTTCTGCAGTGCCCTTAAGTGACTGCAATGGGATTGTTCGTAAATACGTCTCCCCTCTGGTTCATGAGCCCTTTAGGACTATGAATTATATACATGTGTTTTCAGCTTGTATCTCCAATGTTGAGCACAATACCTGGCACGGGGTGGACAAGCATTCAATAGTAATTGTTGAATTTGTTAATTCAGTTAAATTAAAATTGATGAGAGCCTCATTTCACATTTGTGTCAGAGATGTTGGACAGAATTAATCTGATACTTTCACTCTTGACTTCATTGGGTCAATCTATATTTCTGTTTTATAGTTCTCAATTATTTTTGAATACTTGCCATTAACTTGGCCTAATCAAGCATATTTTTATGAAAGTGTATTACCTCTCATCTGTGGCTTCTTCCTGGACACTTTTCTATACGTTATAATTTTAATAATGGAGTAAAATGAATAAAAGGAAGAATGTATCATTATTTGACAAAAAGAGTGAAAACCGTAGCCCAAAAGCATGGTTCAAACCCTGGCACCTGAATTTTCATAGGCAGGTCATTCAAGCTCTCCAAGCCTCCATTTCCTCATTTGTAAAGAAAGAATAAAAATGCCTTTCTCATAGGCAGACATCTTTGCTGTTCTGTAGCCTCCATTAGTGATACCTCCAGATGCAGGAGAGACCCAGGCGAATAGGGTCTGGAATAGACCCCCAGCAAACCACTGCAGCCCTATGGAAGAAGGGCCTGACTGTTAAAAGAAAAACAAACAGAAAGCAACAACAAGAATAGCATCAACAAAATGTCCCCACAATAACTCTATCCAAAGGTCAGCAGCCTCAAAGATCAAAGCTCGATAAACTCATAAAGATGAGAAAGAATCAATGAAAAAAATGCTGAAAACTCAAAAAGTCAGAGTGCCTCTTCTCCTCCAAATGATTAAAACACCTTTCCAGCAAGACCACAGAAGTGGGCTGAGGATGAGATGGATGAACTGACAAAAGTAGGCTTCAGAAAGTGGGTAATAACAAACTTTGCTGAGCTAAAGGAACCTGTCCTAACCCAATGCAAAGAAGCTAAGAACCATGATAAAACATCATAGGAGCTATTGACCAGAATAACCATTTGATAGAGAATAACTTGATGGAGCTAAAAAACACAACATAAGAACTTCACAATTTAACAACAAGTATCAATAGCAGAATAGACCAAGTGGAGAAAAGAATTTCAGAGTTTGAAGACTATCCTGCTGAAATAAGACAGGCAGACAAGATTAGAGAAAAAACAATGAAAATTAATAAACAAAATCTCCAAGAACTACAGGGCTGTGTAAAAAGACCAAACCTATGACTGATTGAGGTACCCAAAAGAGATTAGGAGAATGGAACCAAGTTGGAAAACATACTTCAGGATATCATTCAGGAGAACTTACCCAACCTAGTGAGGTGAGGCCAACATTCAAATTCAGGAAATCCAAAGAACCCCGGTAACATACTCCATGAGAAGATCAACCCCAAGACACATAATCATCAGATTCTCCAAGGCTGAAATGAAGGAAAAAATGTTAAGGGCAGCCACAGAGAAAGGCCAGACCACCCACAAAGGAAATCCCATTAGACTAACAGCAGACACCTCAGCAGAAACCCTACAAGCCAGAAGAGTTTGTGGGCCAATATTCAACATTCTTAAAGAAAAGAATTACCAACCCAGAATTTTATACCTGGTAAAACTAAGCTTCATAAAAACTAAGTGAAGGAGAAATAAAATCCTTTTCAGACAAGCAAATGCTGAGGGAATTCATTACCACCAAGCCTGCCTTGCAAGAGCTCCAAAGGAAAGCACTAAATATGAAAAGAAAAAACCTTTACCAGCTACTACAAAAACCAATGCCACTATGAAGCAACTACATCAACAAGTCTGCTAAATAACCAGCAAACATCATGATAACAGGATCACATTAACACATAACAATATTAACCTTAAATGTAAATAAGCTAAATGACCCTATTAAAAGACACAGAATGGCTATCTGGAGAAAGAGTCTAGGCCTATCAGTGTGCTGTATTCAAGAGACCCAACTCACATGCATAGACACACATAGGCTCAAAATAAAGGGATGGAGGAAAATTTACCAAACAAATGGAAAGCAGAAAAATAGCAGGGGTTACAATCCCAGTTTCTGACAAAACAGACTTTAAATCAGCAAAGATCAAAAAAGACAAAGAAGGGTATTACATATGGTAAAGGATTCAATTCAACAAGAAAAGCTAACTATCCCAAATATATATGCACCCAATACAGGAGCACCCAGATTCATAAAACAAGTTCTCAGAGACCTACAAAGGGACTTAGACTCCCACAAAATAATGGGAGACTTTAACACCCAACTGTCAATTATTAGACAGATCATTGAGACAGAAGATTAACAAAGATATTAAGGATTTGAACTCAGCTCTGGATCAAGTGGACCTGATACATACCTACGGAACTCTCCATCCCAAAACAACAGAATGTACATTCTTCTCAGCTCCATATGGCACTTACTCTAAAATCAACCACATAATCGGAAGTAAAACACTCCTCAGCAAATGCAAAAGAACTGAAATCATAACAGTCTCTCAGACCATCGTGCCATCAAATAAAAACTCAAGATAAAGAAACTCACTCAAAACCACACAACTACATGAAAATTGAACAACATGCTCCTGAATGACTCCTGGATAAACAAGGAAATTTAGGCAGAAATCAAGAAGTTCTTTGAAACCAAGGAGAACAAAGAGACAACGTACCAGAATCTCTGGGTTGCAGCTAAAATAATGTTATGAGGGAAATTTATAGCACTAAATGCCCACATCAAAAAGCTCAAAAGATCTCAAATCAACCCCCTAACATCACAACTAAAAGAACTGGAGAACCAAGAGCAAACAACCAAAAGCTTCATCCCCAGGATGCAAGGCTGGTTCAACATATGCAAATCGATAAATGTGATTCATCACATAAACAGAATGAAAGACAAAAACCACATGATAATCTCAATACACACAGAAAAGGCCTTCAATAAAATTCAACACCCCTTCATGTTAAAAACTCTCGACAAAGCTAGCAGAAGATGAGAAATAACCAAAATCAAGCAGAACTGAAGGAGACGTAGACACAAAAAACCTTTCAAAAAAATCAACAAATTCAGAAGGTGGATTTTGAAAAACATAATAAAATAGATAGACCACTAGCTAGATTAAAAAAGAAGAAAAGAGAGAAGAATCAAACAGACACAATCAGAAATGATAATGGGTTATCACCACTGACCCCACAAGCATAAAACAATCATCAGAGAATACCATAAACACCTCTATATGAATAAACTAGAAAATCTAGAAAAAATAAATTCCTGGATACATACACACTCCCAAGACTGAACCAGGAAGAAGCTGAATCCCTAAATAGACCAATTATAAGCTCTGAAATTGAGGCAGTAATAAATAGCCTATCTATTTATTACCGAATAAAAGTTCAGGGCCAGACAGATTTACAACTGAATTCTACCAGAGGCAAAAAGAGAACCTGATATCATTTCTTCTGAAACTATTCCAAACCATAGAAAAGGAGGGACTCCTCCCTAATTCATTTCATGAGGCCTGCATCACCCTGATACCAAAATCAGGCAGAAAAAAAAAAAAAAAAAAAAAGGAAAAGAAACTTCAGGCAAATAACCCTGATGAACATTTATGCAAAAATCCTCAATAAAATACTGACAAACTGAATCCAGCAGCTCATCAAAAAGCTATCCACCAAGATGAAGTCAGCTTCATCCCCAGGATGCAAGGCTGGTTCAACATATGCAAATCAATAAACATGATTCATCATATAAACAGAAAAAAGGACAAAAACCACGTGATAATCTCAATACATGCAGAAAAGGACTTTAATAAAATTCAACATCCCTTCATGTTAAAAACTCTCAACAAACTGGCTCAAAATAATAAGAGCCATTTATGAAAAACCCACAACTAATATCATACTAAATGTGCAAAAGCTGAAAGCATTCCCTTTGAAAACCAGCACAAGAATGCCCCCTCTCACCACTCCTATTCAACATAGTATTGGAAGTTCTGATCTGGGCAATTAGGTAAGAGAAATAAATAAAGCATATTTAAACAGAAAAAGAGGAAGTCAAACTGTCTCTGTTTGCAGAGCACATGGTCCTATATCTCGAAAACCCTATTATCTCAGTCCAAAACCTTCTTATACTGATAAGCAACTTCAGCAAAGTCTCAGGATACAAAATCAATATGCAAAAATCACAAGCATTCCTATGCACCAGCAATAGACAAGCAGAGAGCCAAATCATGAATGAGCTCCCATTTGCAATTGTTACAAAGATAATAAAATACCTAGGAATAAAGCAAGCAAGGGAAGTGAAGGACCTCTTTAAAGATAACTACAAACCACTGCTCAAGGAAATCAGAAAGGACACAAACGAATGGAAAAACATTCCAACCTCCTGAACAGAAAGAATCAATTTTGTGAAAATGGCCATACTGCCCAAAATAATTTATAGATTTAATGCTATTGCCATCAAACTACTATTAACATTCTTCACAGAATTAGAAAAAAAACTGCTTTAAAATTCAAATGGAACCAGAAAGAGCTCATATAGCCGAGACAATCATAAGTTAAAAGAACAAAGCTGGAGGCATCATGCTACCTGACTTCAAACTATGCTACAAGGGTACAGTAACCAAAAGAGCATGGTACTGGTACAAAAACAAAAACATAGACCAGTGGAACCGAATAGAGAACTCAGAAATAAAGCCACACATCTACACCCCTCTGATCTTCAACAAACCTGATGAAAACCAGCAATAGGGAAAGGACTCCTTATTTAATAAATGGTGTGGAGAGAACTGGCTAGCCATATGCAGAAAACTGAAATTGGGCCCCTTCCTTACACCTTATACAAAATGTAACTCAAGATGGATTAAAGACTAAATGTAAAACCCAAAACTATAAAAACCCTAGAAGAAAATCTAGGCAATACCATTCAGGATATAGTCACGAGTGGAGATTTCATGACCAAAACATCAAAAACAATTGCAACAAAAGCAAAAAATTGACAAATGGAATCTAATTAAACTAAAGAGCTTCTGCACAGCAAAAGAAACTATCATCAGAGTGAGCACGCAACCTACAGAGCGGGAGAAAATTTTTGCAATCTATCTATCTGATAAAGGTCCAATATCCAGAGTCTACAAGGAACTTAAACTGATTTATAGGGGAAAAAAAAACACAATAAAAAGTGGGTGAAGGACATGAACAGACACTTCTCAAAAGAAGACATTTTTGTGGCCAATAAACATATGAAAAAAAAGTCAATGTGACTGATCATCAGAGAAATGCAAATCAAAACCACAGTGAGATACCATCTTACATCAGTCAGAATGATGATTATTAAAAAGTCAAGAAACAACAGATGCTGGCGAGGTTGCAGAGAAACAGGAACGCTTTTACACTGTTGCTGGGAATGTAAATTAATTCAGCCATTGTGGAAGACAGTGTGGCAACTCCTCAAAGATCTAGAACCAGAAATAACATTTGACCCAGAAATCCCATTACTGGGTATATACCCAAAGGGATATAAATAATTCTGTTATAAAGATACATGCACACATATGTTCATTGCAGCACTATTCACAATAGCAAAGACATGGAATCAACCCAAATGCCCATCAATGATAGACTGGATAAAGAAAATGTGGTACATATACACCATGGAATACTATGCAGACATAAAAAGGAACAAGATCATGCCTTTTGCAGGGACATGGATTAAGGTAGAAGCCATTATCCTCAGCAAACTAATGCAGGAACAGAAAACCAAACACCACATGTTCTCATTTATAAGTGGGAGCTGAACAATGAGAACATATGCACACAGGGAGGAGAACAACACACACTGGTACCTGTCAGGAGTGGGTGGGAGGCAGAGGGAGGGAGAGCATCAGGATAAATAGTTAACTCATTCTGGGTTTAATACCTAGGTGATGCCTTGATAGGTGCAGCAAACCACCATGGCACATGTTTTCCTATGTAACAAACCTGTACATCCTGCCCATGTATCGCGGAACATAAAATAAAATGAAATACTTTTAAATGTCCTCCTCTGAGTATGGTGGTAGGAATCAGCTATTATGCAGCAAGCCCTGACAGAGCATCTGATGTCCAGTAGATGCCCATAAACCACAGCACTACAATACATGTGAAAGCACTTTCGAAGCTTTAAAGCACTATACAAATATTGGTTATAGCATTACCGCCAATCTTATTCCTCCATATCCAAACTTATCATAATTGTAATACATAGAAAAGTGTCCAGGAAGAAGCCATAGTACAGCTCAACACTACTGTCATAGAAAGTAGAAGGAACAAAAGAAAAGGAATACAGTGCACACCCGATTATTTTTGTTATATTTATGTTCTTTGTAAATGAAAAGCTTCCTTCCCTTTACCACCTAAATGAGTCCTGTGATGATTTCAAACCCTTTTTCTACCCTTAGATGTCCCTTATACAATGACAATCCCTTCCAAAGCTTTAACTTCCACTGTAGCCTCTGCAACTCTGGGTCTGCTCATCCCACTCCTCTTAGTTAGTCCATTTGGGCTGTCATAACAAAACACCAAGGACTGGGTAGCTTACAGCAAAGATTTATACCTGACAGTCCTAAAGGCTGAGAACTCAAAGATCAAGGCACCAGCCGACTCAGTGCTCACTGCTTTCCCATAGATGGCGCTTTCTCTCCATGTTCTCACATGGTGGAAGGGACTAGCTAGCTCTCTGGAGTCTCTTTTAAAGATATTAATCCCATTCATGAGGTCTCATGACTAATAAGTCCCAAAGGCCCCCACCTGTTAATACAATCATATTGAGGACTAGGTATCAATCACCATGTGACTTTTGGGGAGACACAAACATTCAGACCGTAGCACACTCCAAAGGCTGGAAATGAGGCCAACACACAACTGAACAGGAGCTTCATTTAAGGCACTTTGGAATGTAAATAACCAAACCTAATTCCACCTAGTTCATCAAAAAAGCAGTTAGGCTTCCAGATAGAAGTGACATTGGAAACTAGAGCTACATTAGGAATCCAGAAAAGGTGTTTTTTTCGTTTCGCATCTCTGCTTCTCTTTACCTGCCTGATTCAATCATTCTTCATTCTCTATGATCTGTTTTCTCAATTTATCAGTTGATAGCCATCAACCCCCTGCAATTCCACCTCTCTCTGCCCCACCAGTGCTCAGTTTTCACATGGCCATCAGTTCTAGACACACACAGATATTAACTAAATTGAGTTTGCCCTCTGTTCTCATCAGCACTAGTGGAAAAGAGATAGGAGAGCATCCCAAGCTGTAAACGTGGGAATCAGAATGGCCCCTGTGGATGGACAGAAAGTTCTCAGGAGCCCTGTGGATTGCAGAGATAATCAGATATACCTGCATGGAATATAGGTTTGCACAAAGTAATGTGTTTGAGAGTCTAGAGTATAGGAAATTAAGTGATATCAGAATCAATCAAATCAAGTTACAGATTTTACTACCTTTAACTACCATCCCATCCCCTGACCAATGGTAACTTAGATTTTAAAGCATCAATAAGTTGTAAGACAAGTACCATTTGTCTTTATTCTATTTAGACCATCCTCTACCTCCCAAGTTACCTTGTTAGCTCTACTTCTGATCTTTGGAAGAAGACTAGATCATAGAAAAAGTAGCCCTCCATCTGAGCTTGTAACCATCTAAAGAAAAACTGATCAATCTTCTTCCAGCCATCTTGCTAGAACAATCCCTTCCTTGTCCACACACACACACCCCAAATGCAAGATGAGATCCTGATAATATAGGAGTGGTTGAGGTGTGGAAGGAAAGCGAATCCATGGCCAATCTTTGTTTGTTTTTTCCTCAAGCTGTGCAGTGATTAAACACACCCCTGTTACATGAATAATAACTTAATGATCATGCTAATATGCAATTACAAACTGAGATGAGTGCACCAAAGGAAAAAACTTTAAGAGCACCTAAGAAAAGGATCTGACCTAGAATGGAGGGTCGGGGATGGTTTTCCTGAGAAAATGGCATTTGAGCTTTATTTTCAATGACACATGGGAGTTAACTAGGCAAAGGGAAGAAGAGCATGGCAATGTGAGGACCGTGTTGTGTTCTAAGAGCTGGACAAGTCAGTGTGGGCTGCAGAAGGGAAGGTCGTTCAAGGTAAGGCTGGGAGGAAACTGCAGATCATGTAAGGACTAGTAAGTCAGGTTAAGAACGTTGGTAGTTAGCCCAGGAAAGATGGGAAGCCATGGAAGGAATTTAAGGTGTGAGAAGATCCTTTAGGTTGTAGTGTGGAAAATAGATGAAGAGACATCAGAGTGAAGGCAAGGAGGTCATTCCAGGGATCCAATCAAGAGATAATAGGCAAAGACTAACAGATTTCTTCTGCTCTTTCCAACATGCTTTTGGTCCTTCGTATGAGCTTAGACCTCAAAAAGTCCTTGACATTGTGAATGACTTCATTCCCACTTCTATAGTTAGTTCTCTCATTGTTGTTGTCATTGTTTGTTTTAGGACCTTAACATTTTAATTCTGTCCTATATCCCTTTCCCTTTTTAAAAAAACTCATCCTATTTATAACAACCATCTTGAATTTTAAAATATACACTAACACAATTTAACATCACATACTTATACTTACCTACATTCCTGACTCTGTCTTATTCTGAGAGATTTCTCCTCTTCTCAGATTCTTATTATTCACTGGGTGTTATCCTTGGTTTTAAGTGCTGCACTTTGAGGACCATTAAAATACAAGCTGTCCAGAGAATAATAAACCAAGATAGTGAATAAACCTCAAACACAGGAGATTTGTGAAAACTATCAATCTTTTGCTTAACAAAGGGAAACCTTTGGGATTGAAATGGCAGATGCCTTCCAAAAGCTATCACTAGAAATAAGTAGCAATTTTTTTTTCCTGAGTCACCCAAATGGTAGAAAACAGGACTAATTGTAGAATACCAAATGTGTACAAATGCATGCTTAAATATAGCAACCTTAGATCGTTCTATTTATTGTCTGAAAGTGGAATAGGCTATTTTGAGATGCAGTGAACTTTCAATCCTTGGAGATATTTAAATAGAATCTGACAGTCACATGATAAAAAGTTGAGGATCATCAAGCACCAGATGGAGCTGAAACTGGTGCTTCCAGTCCTGGTCCACCTCGAACCTTCCCCCCAGTGCCTCTGTTGTTCCATCAGCAACACTAATGCAGGGGACAGTGGACGTGGGCCTTATTTTTAGGTCCCAGGTGACTTAGAGGAGACCACATCCCTGAGAGAGTCAGGCTGGTGCTTGTAAGATGTGTGTGTTTAAGTAACTGCATTTCGAAAAAGTGTCTCCTATTTTTTCTTTGGTTAGTCATTGGTTCCAATTATCTAAATTTCCGTCCCTTCCATTAGCACGGATTATCATTTAACTACAACACTTAATGCATACTTCTTGCTGCTGATTTACATAAGACAGTTACACTTAAATCAGTCATCAAATTGGTAAAAGACAAACTGCTATTTTTAAATATATTTTTAGACAAGATTTGTCAGGAAAAACCTATGTAGACCTTAATTTCTTTCAAAAGCTCCCTTTGATGTGCTTCAGATAAGCAGATTTGGTGATATTTATTTAAACTTGGCATGCCTACGAATTACAACATAATATTCGGTAATGAGTAGGTTCTGGTTACAAGTTTCTTTTCCAACACCTGGACAATTTAGCCCTAAAAGAAAAAAGCAAAGAAGTTGGTCATGCTGACATGACCCTAAAGCTTAATTCAGTCATTCTATTCTACCTTTTCCTCATCTCCCAAACACACAAGAACAACAGTACTAATTCTTGCTCTGAAGATGTATTAAATTTCCAGTTTTAAGCTCTATATGTGGATATGGCTTAAGCAACCTGAGGAAGCAGAAGTTCTGCCTCCCCCTCACTCTGTAGATACATAAAAGCACATGTTAAAAATCCCTTCCATCAAAATAGCTAAAAAGAATAATTCAAGTGTTTCTAGCATCAAGAAAAAGATAAATATTTAAGATGATGAATATCTCAATTACCCTGAATTGAAACTCCTTACACATTATATGAATGTATCAAACTACCACAATTACACTGAAAATATGTGCATCTCTTATATTTCAATTTTTTAAATCCCTTGTATATATCCTGCTTCACCATCTTCACGCTCAGTGCTTATGAGAAAACATCCTCTTGTTATTACGTGTCACTCTTGCTTCCTTTTTGCTTTAAACTCTTAGCCGCTCTTCCTTCCTCTCTGTTGTGTGTGTGTGTGTGTGTGTGTATACCTATACACACATATGCCTGTTTCCCTTACATTTCAGTCCAATATTCCAAGTGTATCTCTTTCCCCGCCCCTATTTTTGTCTAACAATCAGGTCAGAGGAAGTGGAGGGAGAACAACAAATAGTTATGGACCAAAACATATTCAAATAATGACCTTTTAACTTTAGAGTAATGCCTGGTGCTTTTGAGTATTTATACTTTTCATCTTTAAAAATGTTTCTTAGAACATCTGCAGAACTTGCATGGCTATTAAATATAGTACGAGTATAAATTTCGGAGATGATAAACTTGGGTTTTAAAGTAAGATAATATTCATATAGTCAGATAACACACATATTGGGAGAATCATTGTGCACTGCTGTGGGCATGGCATGTGTTATACATAGCCATCTGGGAAACAATCTGGTAGTACCTAGTGAAATTTAGTAACATAACACATACAGTCCAGCAGATCCATTCTGGGCATACACCCCATATTCCACGGTACATAGTGTAATGTTTGCGAAGATATTCATTGAGACATTGTGATAGCAGGGAATTAGAGGCAACTTAGGTGTTTATCACTATTGAAAAGTTATATAAAGTATAGTAGATTGATATTACAGAATATCAATCAACAGTCTTCAGAAAGAAACTGGACTGATACACAACATTAATAGATAGTGTAAACCTAGTTAATACAGAAAAATCAGAAACAGAATGAAACTTATAGCCAAATTTTTGCTTATGTATATTAAAAACATATACATCCGGCCGGGCGCGGTGGCTCAAGCCTGTAATCCCAGCACTTTGGGAGGCCGAGGCGGGTGGATCACGAGGTCAAGAGATCGAGACCATCCTGGTCA
>NW_016107403.1:5529905-5584118 GCF_001604975.1 Cebus imitator
GCTACTCAGGAGGCTGAGGCAGGAGAATTGCCTGAACCCAGGAGGCGGAGGTTGCGGTGAGCCGAGATCGCGCCACTGCACTCCAGCCTGGGAAAAAAAAAAAAAAACCACAAAAAAAAAAAAAAAAAAAAAAAAAAACACATACGTCAACAAATACCACTATATTTTTATAAAGATTCATGTATATCTTTACATATGCAAATATAAAAATTGATGTCTATCAGGTAGGAGAAGTAGACACAGGCTGAAGAGAAAAAATGGAAAAATAAAATAGGGACATTTCACAATCAACAGTAACATCGACCGTAAGCTGAGAACTGTCACGTAATTAGGTCCACTTGAAGTTTAATAAATTTTAAAAACATACAATAAAATGAATTTTTAAAATATACAGTAAAAGTAATTTTTATGGCATACATACTATACAAATCTTTAAACTCATAAGGGTATAAATAAATGCCAGGTGCATTCGTTTTCTATTGCTGCATAACAAAATACAGGGCCCAGTGCATGGCAAACACACATTACCCTTCCTTTCTTGTGCACTGTATCAACTATTTCATGAGATAAATACGTCCCAAAAGGGATCATTCCAGATCTTCCAAATTAGTTGAGGGAAAAAGGGGGCCCATAGAAAACTAATAAAGATAGAAAGATAAGTAACTTTGAATAGTGTCCCTCTTTGCTCCCTGATCAAATTGGCCGCTCTGTTTCCTATAGCCTAATCCTGTCCAATTTGATTGTCTTGATCAAGACCTGTCCCTCTTCCCACGATCTTTATTAATTGAAACATATGCCCTCAAATCCATCCTCTCTGTGCCTTTCAAGAGGATGTATAGATAATATAACTTTAACACAATATGGTTACATACTGGATTTAATGTTAATGTGCTCTTGAGGAGCACCATGTAACATATACATCTAAACAAGAATGTTTTTACTTATATAATACACCTAACCCAGGGGTGAGAGTTCATTGTTGCAAACATCACTCCAGGTAGGAAGAGCCCACTAATGAACGGATATTTGGGGCAGAGGAAATACTTGCTGTTATAGCTTCAAATTACACTGTGAAAGTGACCTTCTTCTTTTAAAGTTTGCTTTGCTGAGAAGGCCTCAGGAATCTAAGAAGATGCTACCCTGACTCGATGTGGCTCCAGAGGAAGACCTCACACGTGACTGTTCAGCTTTCAAGGTGTGTTTCTTCACCAAGAAACAGCTTTTCCTTGCTCTAAACTCAAAAAAGGAAGATTGATGTAAGGAGACAGAACCCAAGAGGGTTTTCTTTCTAATCTAAATAAAAGATCAATTAAAGACTTTCTCTGGCAAGGAAGGGGAAATCAAACTCATTATGCGTCGTTTTGTGCCTTTGTCTCCCAAAGAAAAGAACAGCTTTTCCAAGGAGTAGAGTTCTTTCTTGCCTTTGCGTCCTTAAGTGCAGGGATCTGTGCAGACTGACACCTAGTGGTCTCCAGAACTCCTTTAGTAGCAGGAGTAAGGAAGAATACTCACATGTGTGTGTTTCAGCCTTCCCAAAACATCCCTTCTTCTTTCTTCCTACGTGTTCCTAAACTATGAAAAAACTGAGTTGTTAATTGGTGTTGATTCCAAGACCACAACTTTCTAGCCATTAATATTTAATATCTGAGCAGCCCATAGATGTTACCAACTAGAAAGGAACAATGATTCTGACATGTAAGAGAAATAATTTTGTCCAAATGTGGAATAGCAAAGGCAGCAACAAAGCAAAGTATCCAACCCTTAGAATTCAAAGAATCAGTGGCTTCTGTAGTTGGATTCTTCTGGGTTTATGCGAGTTCATCTCCACAGGATCCCACTCTGCCTTTAACACTAACCTTTCTGGTAGCCATCTGTCCTTCTGGTTGAACCAGAGAAGTTAATGGGCTGAGAAGTGTATAATGCACTTGGGAAATTTGAACTTATCCTGGTAATCTATCGCTTTCCAGGAACCCCTGGAAAACTCCGCCATGGTGCATTAAGAGAGGTGATTGTGCTTCCTCCTACCAACAGATATCTTCTAAAGTAGGCTCCAGAAAATTTTTGAATTTGGCTTCCAAGGGCCTACATTGACAAGACCTTCTTTTTAGGTAACCACAAAATGAAAATGGAGGGAAGCTAGAATGTATCAGATTTAAATCTTATAAATTCCATTTGGGGCATCAAAAAAAAATTATAATAAATATGACTGAGTTCGGCCACCAAAACAGGTAATAAGAGTAGATGCTGGAAAATAATACTGGAGGAAAGAATTGGGTAGGAGAAGCTGCAATAAATTAGCTCACATCCTAGCAGAAACCTGGGAGAATTGGTTTTACCATCTTTATAAACTAAAGGTTAACTGGCCCCAAAATTTGCAAGTCCCAAGCCAATTTTTACCTGATACCTTGTATCAATTCGTTATATTGTATAGCCGATTTTAAAAGCTCATGCCAAATAGGATCCAGAGAATACTTTCTAGTCACAAAATTAAACAGTGGACTCTGATGACTGACAAATGTGTTTCTCTTCATCATCTCTACAGGCATAGCTTTAACTGGTTGGACTCAGAAGACCTCTCCCAACCCATTACTTTGTAAGTTTTTCAACCTGAAAATGCATTACAGTTTTTTTGAATAAGCATCAAACCTGTTCAACCCAAAACTTTACATACATTTTTCCCTACTTTTTATACTTTAGTGTTTTTGTCATCTTTAGTTTTGCCCTTTAGAACACTGTTGACTTTATGAGGAGTCAATTGTGCCCTACATTGCACAAGCTCAATAAAGATTCACCATTTTTAAGTGAATACATTGTAACAAACCTGCACATGTACCCCCTGAATCTAATATTAAAAGTAGCAATAAGTAAAATAAGATAGAATAAATACAGAACCTGTGCCTTACCATATAGTTAGGCTTATGGTTGTTAGCAACATTTTTAAATGTTATTTTAAAGATCTTTTGAAGAAATAATTTCAAATGGGATAAAATGAGTATAGGTTTGACATTCTTTTTAATCAATGTCATCATAAGGTGGTTGGTGTTCTATTTTTGTTTTCAAAGACCTGGATGCATATACTTCCCATTCTCAAAAAATAAAATAAAATAATAAAGATAAGCATTCTCATACATATTGATGGTTTCATTCTACTGTCAGGCATTTAGTGGTCTTAATAGACAGTTAGCCCTACTTTTTACACCAAAGAGTTACAGTCAAACATTAAGAAAAAATACCTATAGAAAAGTAGTTCATTCAAGAAATTAGGTAGACAATTTATAGGCAATTCTTAGATTGCCCAAGGTAATACATTCTACTGGTGTTTTGCCACATTAGTGGTAATGTGGAGGAGGTTTTGACCCAGACCAGGAGTACCACTCCTCACCTTTTTGTACATGTTTCCAGGAAAGGTGTCAGGGAGGAGTGGCCTTTCATTATGTAAACATGTCCTTCCTTCTCAGGTTCTTCAGCTTTCCTCAAAGAGTTTAATCCCTATCCCCAGCTCTGCTTATTGGAAGAATACTCAGCTGCCTTCTTCTAACATATGCACAAAATCTTCTACCTAGTGTTTTTCAGATCAGAAATGAGCCATTTGAACTCAAAGTCATTCAGTATTTATTAAAAGTTGAGTTGAAGATAAGACTTACAGAAATTCTTCAGAAAAACCTATGAGCCTCTTCTTGCATCAAGAAGATAAGTTAAGAAAAACAAAACAATAAGTTTAGAAAACTTGATTTCTAAGAAGAGGCATTAATTTAAAATATAAATCAGTACAAGAATCAATATCCCTTATGAATATAGATTCAAAATTTAAAGTTTAGATATTCCTGGAATTATTTTACTGGAAAAGTTTGGAATATATTTCTAAATTTTGAGGTAAAATCATGGAAGAAAAATAAATGTATAAAGAGGCAACCGTGAATGTGTGTGTACGTGTGTGTGTGTGTGCGCGCGCGCGTGCGCGCATCAAATTTATCTGCCATTGACAGGTAAAGACTGGGGTGCGTGGAGGATATCAAGATATCCTGGAAGGCAAATGTTCTTTCTTCCTCCATTGACAAGCACTATTCTCTTTAGGTATATTATATTCAAGGTCCCAATGTGATTTTGAATATATACAACTCCTAGCTTTATTGAACATTGAGGTCATATTTCCCTTCCTTATCCATGGGTGCCGCAATACAGTTTTTCCATGCAGCAGAAAGATAACGTGATTCTGTCTTCCATTCCTCTCACCTCTCTGATTCTCTGCTCCAACCTGTCTAATTCAAACAGACAATCACCTGTTGCTTCGCTGGCAACTTGTCTGATTGTTGCCTGTTTCCTACATGTTTGTTGAGGAGACACAGAAGGCAGAACAGGCTGTTTAAAGACATCTGTGTGAGGGCTAAGTGAGTGAACACACATGCGGTGTGTATCTGAGGAAACACGCATTTCCTGGTGGATTTTCCCCCCATAAAATTCCCAAATAACAGGATCCAAATATACATGAAACAAAACTTACAGAATTTAATAGAAAATAGACAATTCAACAACAATGATTGGAGACTTTAGTCCTCACTTGCAATAATGGAAAGAACACCACCACTGAGAATCAGCAAGGAAATAGAGGACTTGAGGAACACTGCACACCAACTTAATCTAGCAGACATCTATAGCACACAGCAGAATCCAACAACGGCAGAACACACTTTATCCTCCAGTTCACATGGAACATTTTATAGGACAGACCATATGTTAGGCCAGAAAATAAACTTCAATACATTTTTTAAAAGACAGATAATACACAGTATGTTCTCCTACCACAACAAAATGAAATTAGAAGTCAATAACAGAAGGAAATTTAAGAAATTTACTAACATGTAAAAATTAAACGACACACTTCTAAATAACCAGTGGGTAAGAAAAGAAATCAAAAGAAAAATTAGAAAATGCATTGAGATCAATCAAAATGAAAATACAGCATAACATAATTATGGAACACAATAAAAACAGTATTTAGAGAGATATTTATAGCTGTAAATACCTATATTTAAAAAGAATAAAAATCTTAATATCTAACGTTTCCAGCTTAAGAAACCAGAAAAAGAAGAACAAACAAAAGTAAGCAGAAAGAAGAAAAGGATAAATATTGAAGTGTAAATAAATAAATAACAAGAAACCAATAGAGAACATCAGCAAAACTAAAATTTGGTTCTTTGCAAAATTAATACAATTGACAAGTGTTTAGCTAAACTTGGCCAAGAAACAAGCAAAAAGAGTAAAATTACTAAAATCAGAAATGAAAGAAGGAACATTACTACCAACCTTATAAAAATAAGAAGGATTATAAGGAAAGACAAAAAACAATTGTATTCCAATAAAGTAATCTACATAAAATGGATAAATTCATAGAAAAACTGAAACTATCAAAACTGATTCAGGAAGAAGCAGAATATCTGAATACATCTATTACAAATAAAGAGATTGAATAGGTAATTTTAAAAAGGTTTTTTAATCTTCCCAGGATGAGAGGCCTTCACTGGTTAATTCTACCAATTGTTTAAAGAAGAATCAATACCAATCCTTCACCAACTTTAAAATTTAGAAGCAGAGGGAATATTTCCCAACTTATTCTATGAGGCTAGTATTACCCTGATTCTAAAAAACACGAAGACATCACAAGAAACAAAAACTACAAACCAATATCCCTTATGAATATAGATTCAAAATTTCTCAAAAATATTCTGGAAAACCAAATCCAGCAACTAATAAAAAGTACACTATAACCAAGTGAGATTTATCCCAGGAATGTAAGGTTGGTTCAATATATAAAAATCAACCTTGTAATATACTATATTAACAGAATATAGAACAAAAACCACATGATCATCTCAATAGACACCAAAAAGCATTTGCCAAAATCCATCACCATTTCATGAATAAAAGCACTGCATCAATTAGGAATGGAAAGGAACTTCCTTAACTTCCTGATAAAGAGCATCTATGAAAAACCCCCAGAAAACATTATACTTAATGAAAAAGACAAAGCTTTCACCCTAAATCAAAAATAAGACAAATATGTCCACTCTTTATACTTCTATTCAACAGTCTGCTAGAGGTTCCGGTCAGGGCAATTAAGCAAGAAAAGGAAATAGCAGGTATCCACATTGTGAAAGAAGTAAAATCACCTCTATTTGTAAATGTACTGGATCTATACATAGAAAATCCTGAATAATCCTTTCAAAACTATTAGAACTAAGTTCAGTGAGATCGCAGAATACAGATCAATATGCGAAAGTCAATATTGTGTTTTTATACAGTCAATGAATAATCAGAGAATGAAATTAAGAAAACAATTCCATTTACAATATCAAAAAGAATAAAATACCTAGGAATAAATTTAATAAAATAAGTAAAAACTTCTACTCTGAAAACTACAAAATATTGTTGAAAGAAATTAAAGAATATCTAGATTAAGGCAAAGATATCCCATGATCATGAATTTAAAAGTGTAGTATTGTTAAAATGCCCATACTCCAAAAATTGATCTACAGATTTAATGGAATCTATATCAAAATGTGTACTGATTTTTTTGCAGAAGTTGACAAGCTGATCCTGAAATTTATATGGAAATGCAAGACTTGGAATAGCTAAAAGAATTTGAAAAAGAACATAGTTGGAGGACTCAAATTTCCTGATTTCAAACTTATTTTGAAACTGCAGAAATGAAGAGTGTGATACTAGCATAAGGGTAGGTATAAACATCATTGGAAGAGATTTGGGCATCTAGAAATAAACCCTACATTTATGGTCTGTTTATTTTGGGGAATCAAGAATAATGAAATCCATAGACAGAAAATTAATTGATTAGTGAGATTGTCAGGGGCTACAGGGAGGAAGGAATGGAAAGTGACTGCTGATACAGGATTTTTGGGGGGGTGATGAATATTTTGTGGAATTGCATACTAGTGATGGTTGCACAACTGTATGAATATACTAAAACCACTGGATTCTACACTTTGTTAAAAAAATGAACGAATGAATTAGCAAACATTCCAAATGATTCTCATGCTTCCGGGCATTTATCAAAGTTTGCCCTATTATATAATTATTTCTGAATGTGTCTGGTTTCCCCTTATAGATTGTATGGAAAAGAATCACACATCATTCACTTTTGTATCAAGAAAAATATTTGTGCCTGGTAGGAGATCAATAAGCCCTTGTTGAATAAATTGATATCCCCAACACTCCAAGCTTTCTGACACTTATGTTTCCCTAAGAGCCTTCAATATGCTTGAGTAGACTCCAAAACCACAGATCCAGCCTCTCCCACTCAGCTTCTTTGAGATCTGCAGCATTTGCTTGCCAGATAATTAGAACCAAGAGCTTGTTTATGTCAATGCTGATTTTATTCCATTCCTTGTCTGAAGAGCTACTTAGCTAAAGTGTTTTTCATCAGGAGTTCAGTGATTCAATTCTGTTTTGCTCATCTTCCTTGTCTTCCAGGCCCTTCCCAACCAATAATCCAGCCTTTACTATGCCCCAGCCCTCTCTTCTTCTCTAATCTCGCCTGTCCTGCTACATCTCCTGCTTTCTAAATGTGGAATTCTGTAGCCAAACAATGCACACTTTTTTGTTTTTATCGTACTGGTCTGGTGATAGGTTGATAGTTACCTCCACTCTGTGCTTTGGCACTCATTTATTCATTCATTCATTCATTCATTCAGTACCTATGAACACCTAATATATACCCCAACACTGTTCCAGTTGCTCTGTTCCTCTGATTACTTTTGTTTTTATTCATTGACATGGAAATAAAGTGTGTTTGCTTATGCAGCCAAAGGAATTTTTGTCGCACAGATAAGAATGTTTGAGGAATTTGGTGTTTGTATGCGCTAATACCTAGTGATAAACTAGCAGACTCATTGATTAATAATTTCCATATCTGAAGGATCTTGAAACATGAATCAACTCCTTTTCATCTACTATATTTCAAATGCTTCTTACAAATTTAAGCAAATTGCCACCTGTTGCTCGGGTTACACTGGTTATGGCTTCAGTGTTACTGTTACCTTTGCAGCTTAAGTCAAAAAGAAGAAGAAGAAGAAGAAATAATTGTTAAGCTTTAACATCTTGCTTATATAGGCATTCCTGCCATATAATTACTGGCAGTTCTCCAGAAAATGTGGCCTAGTTTTCTGAAGACCTCTTCAGTCTGCCATATTAAAAGACACACAGCAATGTAATCAATTCAAGAATTTGATTATCTGCACCTGTATTTTTTTCTTTACAATAGTGCAACAAAATCCTTCAGTTCCATTTCAAGAAGGCCCCAGAAATTGTTAGTCTTTATGCTGAGCTGAGTTCAGTCAACCCAGAGAGGCCCCGATGTTCCCTGTGTGACTACCTGAGCAATGGTTTTGGTGGGCAGAACCCCAGCTTCCAGACTGCCAGACCCAGCTTCAGGAGAGACAGTATCAGAGCACAGTGCTTGCTTTGGGCCTGCCCCTTTCACTCTTCAAACAACCGTTAGTCCCGTTTTCTAGCAGCTGCCTGTAAAGGAACCAAAAACAAATTTTTTTCAATCAAGCCTCACTTTGGTCTTCATGGAAAGCTGCCTACTTTGCTGTTGGGCCTCTCAGATTGCATGTTTGATCTGTCAGAAACTGGCTTTCCTCCACCAGCTCAGAATTCTCTCTAGTCTGGTAAGTAAATGTGTACATCTGAACGTCGAAATGTTTTTAAATCCTGAAACCAATTCAAAGCACTGTAGATCTGGAAGGCTGCTTAGAGCCTTGTTACTCTGTGTTTAGTCCGGAGACCAGTAGCATCAGCATCGCTTGGGTAATGCAGAAATACCACCTATTAGACCTTTTCCAGACTTTTACTGACTTAGAATCTCTGAAGGTGGGGCCCAGAGATTGAATTTGTAAAAGGCCTAACAGTGATTCTGATACTAACTAAAGTTTGAGAGGCCTTGGCATGTTTGTTACTCGGTGTCATTCTTCACCCTCTGACCTCTTGCCTAAAGCCTGTTCACCTCTTTATCAGACCCTATGGCCTGAATGCCTGTTCCTTTGTGTCTTGTCACTGCCACTGTTTCTCCTAGGCGAGAGTTCCTGATTCCAGCCCCCACTGACCTCTCTGAACTGAACTCTATCTGCAGATTCCTTCCTCCATTTACTCACTGTTGTGAGCTCAGTTTCTCGCCTGTCAGCTTATGATAGCCACCTTCATGCTTCATTTCCAACCTTTCTTCCTCCCTACAGCTCTCCTCTTCTGACCTGACTGCAGACGGTGAAATCTACACGTTAAAGCTACTAGGGCATGATGCCCATTAACTAACACAGGTATCCAAAAAGTTCTCTGTGCCATCTGTCTCTCCCCCTTGCTGCCCATCGTCCACACAGCTGCCAGTTATTTTCCTAAAGAACAAAACTGATACTACCCTCCACTAAAGAAGTCTTACAGACTTGCAATTACAGATGCAATTTTCTGCAGGATAAAGTTCAAACTCCTTAGTGTGATATCAAAACCCTCCACAGCCTATACCTAATTTATCCTGACTTTCATTACTATTGTCGCTCTCACCCCCAGCACGATGCTTCTGCCAATTCACTAGTCAGCCTCACCTGTCTGACAATCTACTTGTCAGGCCTCAGTGCCTTTGCACCTGTTATTTCCTCTGCCTGGATTGCTCCTCTTCTTTTCTCCGGCGGCTAGTTTTGTAAGACTAATTCAACTGCCATTCCTTCAGGAAGGCCCTCACCACCTCCTCCAGGATGTTACATGCACTCTCCCCTGGGCACTTGGTTCACAATTTTTATCTCATCACTTGGGACATTGTGCTTGAACAATGTTTATATATCTTCCTCACAAACTGGAAACTATTCATGCACAGAGATGGTGTCTTGTCTTAATTGAAATTAAGAGCCTAACATAGTGAGAGGCACATTGTGGAAACTCAGTAAATATTGTCAACTGGATATTCAGTTTCTTAAGAAATGTGCCCCAATGAAATGCTGTAATAAGGAAGCTTGCTTTGTAAATGTGCATGAGGTAAACCCCTTTGCAAATCAGAGATCCATTTTGTAAAGAAATAAATTGCTTTGTGATACAAAATAGTCAATCCCTGATTTCTCTGTATAGTATTTCCATATCTATTACTACCCTAATATAATAGCATATCTACCATTTTTTCAAGAATATCTGCAATTTATAATGGCTTTCTAATTCAGAAAGCTCCTTGCTTATTCTGGGTACCTGAAGATTTGTTTTATTCCAACTTCTGATAGACTAGGGTTTCCTAGAAAAAGACAAGGAATATATGTGGGTTATGAGTATGTGGAATTTTAAATTTAAAAAAATGTTTAAAAGCTTAATTTTTAATATATGAAAAAATCTTGTAGGTTTTATGAAATTTTGTAGGTTTTTATGAAAAATATAAATCACTTTCAGTACTACTAAATTAAAGTTGTTTAGAGAAAATTCCAAGTCATCCATAATACGTATATGATACAGTAGTCACTGTTTATTTTTAGGGGGTACATTCCCAAGCTCCCACTGGATATCTGAAATGGAAGATAGTACCAAACCTTATGTAGACTATTTTTCCTATATGTACATAGCTATGATATGATTTAATGCCGTTTCCATCTTAACTAAGCACTTATTACACACTGTGGCTATAACTTTTGTAGTTTGAAGTGCAGCAGCAAAACTAGAACTAATTTCTTTTTCCTTGTTCACAATGTCATGGAAAGATTTGTTTTTACTGTAGATCTTAGCAGCCTCAACAACTGATTTTTTCCCTTTCCTTATTAAGTCAATCACTTTCACCTTTTCTTTTCTTTTCTTTTCTTTTTTCTTTCTTTTCTTTTCTTAGACGGAGTTTTGCTCTTGTTGCCCATGCTGGAGTGCAGTGGTGCAATCTCAGCTCACCGCAACGTCCACCTTCTGAGTTCAAGCGATTCTCCTGCTTCAGCCTCCCAGGTAGCTGGGATTACAGGTGCTTGCCACCACGCCCAGCTAATTTTTATCTTTTTAGTAGAGATGGGGTTTCACCATGTTGGCCAGTCTGGCCTCAAACCCCTGACCTGAAGTGATCCGCCTGCCTCGGCCTCCCAAAGTGCTGGGATTACAGATATGAGCCACCATGCCCCGCCTTCACCTTTTCACTTAAAGTACTTTACAGCTTCTCACTGGCATATCCGAATTGCTAACATCACTACTCTTGTGCTTTGGGGCCATTACTAAGTAAAATAAGAGTTCCTTGAGCACAAGCACTGTGATACCACAATAGCCAATCTGATAACCTAGATGGCTACTAAGTGACTAACAAGTGGATAGTGTGTACAGCACAGGCACCTAAACAAAGGGATGGTTCACATGCTGGCTGGGACAGAGCCGGAGGGTGTGAGATTTCATCATACTACTTAGAACAGCCTGCAATTTAAAACTTGAGTTGTTGATTTCTGTGATTTTCCATTTAATATTTTTGGACTGTGGTTGACTGGGGGTAACTGACACTGCAGAAAGTAAAACCATGGATAAAAGTGACTACTGTGTTTTCACATGTAACATCACTTGAGTCACCAGCAAGCTTATGATTTCTATTTGACAGGTGAAGAGTGCTTCACAGTCTTTGTACCTAGGGCCCTCTAGGGCTATGCAGTGCCCTACCTACACAGTGATTCTTGATGACTGTAATGTAAAATAGAATGTCTATCCTTGATCACAAACAGTTCTCTCCTAGCTCTTAGTTGGGCGTCCCCTATACCAGTGATTTTTCATTGGGTAGTGTTTTGTGGCTACAGTGATTGTAGGAGAGTGGTGCTCTTGACATACGCTAAACAGGGCACAAGAACGATATGCTTCTAACACTTTATGAACCAGTCCTTTAAACAAAGAATTGTCTATATCCAGCACCTTTTTTAAATGTCCTGCTAACTTTTTTATGAAAGCAAAAATAGTTGTTTATAATTATCTCAGCCTAGACTCTAATTCTGTTTTACATATAAACAGGAAGTAATTTTACAGTCTTAATGTATACTGAGTTTTTCAGGAATGCAACAATCAAGTAAATAAAAGGTTGTTCTTTTTTAACTTTACAGCTTTACCAAGAGTTCTTGGTAAATGACTCTGGCATTCTTAAAATATATATGTGTATACATATATCACTCAAAGAAATGCTATTCCTGGAATTTAAGTCACCAACATAGCACCAGTACCGGTCTGCATTCGTAGCTGTTAAAGTCATAGGAGATGCTATGCAGGGGTGCAAGCAAATGCCTACTGCTCTGTGTCTTCTAATGTGATTGTGTCTAAGCACTTCCACATTGAAGTACATAGTATTTTATTATAAATTGTTTTCTTTTAATTTATCCTTGTTTCAGTTAGAGAATTGTATTAATTTTTAAGATTATATATGTATATGTAAACACTTAAATATTAATTTATAGCTAACCCATATAGAGAGAGAGCTATATATACAGGTTAACTATAAATTGCATCTAAAGAAAGTATAAATATTAATTTATAACTAACCCATATATATAGAGCTGTATACACACACACACACACACACACACAAAGCAAGAGAGAGAGCTCTATATATGTACACACACACACACACACACACACATATGTATACATGGATTATCTATAAATTACATCTAAAGAAAGCATAAAGAACCTGACAAAATATTTGTTATTAAAAGGGACAATATGGTCTTACATGGTTGAGAACATCTGCCATAGGTCGTACATTCTCTCTTCAAATTGTTGCCTTATGGGAAAAAAAAAAAAAAAAAAAACTTTAAGCCCCATTTCACCAGTTCCAACTCATAACCATTTCAATTTTTGAATTAAAATTAAACTCAAAACATTTTTCCCAATTCTTATTTGAGGTTTTACTACAAGTTTCCTGAGGAAAAGATGTACAGACTTTCTGTTTTGTTTTATTTTTTTAAACTTATGAATTATTTATTTTTGGAATTTTTCACTTAATACTTTCAGATGTCAGTTGCCTGCAGGTAACTAAAACTGAAGAAATGAACTCACAGATAAGCGAGGACTACCATATATATATATATATATATATATATATATATATATATATTAATGGGTGTTGACTTTTACTTGAAAACCTAGAGGCATCTTTTTATTTTAGCTTTTTAGTTAACATGTAATAATTAATATGTACAGTTTTTTTGTTTTGTTTAGTTTTTTGAGATAGGGTCTCTCTCTGTCACCCAGGCTGGAGTGCAGTGGCACAGTCTTGGCTCACTATAGACTCTGCCTCCTGGGTTCAAGCAATTCTCATGTGTCAGCCTCCCGAGTAGCTGGGATTACAGACGTGCACCTCCACTCCCGCCTAAGTCTTGTATTTTTAGTAGAGACAGGGTTTCACCATGTTCCCCAGGCTGGTCTCCAACTCCTGACCTCAAGTGATCCACCTGCCTCAGCCTCCCAAAGTGCTGGGATTACAGGTGTGAGCTACCACACACGGCCACATGTTCAGTTTTGATTGAGAGTTTGTTCACAACTTGGCACAATAGCGTATGTCATTGCACCGTTTGAACATACCTCTTAGGAGTTCTCAGTTGACTGTTTTTATTTAGTTTTCAAAAATGTTTCTTAATCTTTTTCCTAATGAATTTGGCCAACCAATATAGTTTTTATAAAGCCTCTTTGTATCCACTGATCTATTTCTCCATCCCACTTTACCCACTCACTGTCATGTTAATACCCTTGACTTTTTCATCTTGAATAACTATAGCTCCTCTGAAATCTCAGGTTCAAGCATTCTAGTCTTGACCCACATCCTTCTATTCTTACAGTTCACCTACTGTGGAATGTTCATCACAGCAGCAATTCATTGAGACCGCCAGTCTGTTGACTTTCCCTTTCTTCACTCCGTCTGACTTGCCCCTATTCTTTCCCATCCCTCCACCCGCCACCTCCCACCATGTACTCTTGTCTCCAAGCTTGTTCTCCTCTCAGCTTAGGACCTGGCACACGCTGTTCCCCCTGCTTGGCATACAGTTCTGCCTCACATGCGAATGGCTCACTTCTAGTCGTTTGTATTTCAGACTAAAGATTACCCATTCAAAGAAATCTCCTCCAACTACCCCATCTAAAATAGCCATTTGGTCTATCTAGCAGGATCATCACTGCATCCTTTGCAACTCTCTGTGAAGCATTTATTACCAATAAGAGATTTTCTTCTTGCTGATTTGTGGTCTGGTCTCCATTAATTTCAGTATAAGCTCCACAAAAGCGGAGACCTTGTCTGTCTTGTTCATTGAGAAACTGCCTGACAACAAAGGTGTTAGTCAACAGATAGCTTAAAAGCGGAGGAATGGGAGAAAGGAGAAGAGAGAGGAGGAAAGGAGGAAGGAAGGAAAGAGAAAAGAGAGAGATGGAGGAACTATGTAAAATAAATGTTAATAAGGAAGCATTCTACAACATTTTTAAAGTAAACACATGAGGAGACTATGAAAAATAATAATAAAAGTCATGACGATGACGTGACAAGCTTTGACTTTCCTGATCCCCCTTAAGGAAAGCTACTCTTTGTTTACCTCTTTTTTCTTCACCCATTGGTTCTATTAGGATTTATTAAACTTATACTATTTCCCAGGCTCTGTGCCAGGCACTAGGGCTGTATAAATCAGGCACATTCCCCACCCATGGGGGGATCCCAGGTTATGGAAAGAAACAACTGTATCAATATAAGATGAGGTAACACAGGATAAGAAGTGCTAGCACACAGCCTTTTAGAAAGCACCACTATGGTGCCAGTGGGAAGATGAATAGCTTTCTTTAAGGGAGATCAGGGGAGTCAAAGCTTGTCACATCATCGCTGTCATGACTTTTATTTATTTGTTTGTTTGTTTTGGTTTGGCTTTGTTTTGTTTTGTTTTGATTTTTGGTGCTGTTCCAAATCATTGAGCATGAACATGGGAAAGCATACACTTATAAGATATACACGTACATGAATGCTAAAAACATGAGTTCTAGACCCAGCCCAAGTTCACATCCTCATGCAACTACTTCCTAGCTAAATGACTGTGGACAAATTGCTTCACCTTTCTGTACCTCAGTTTCCCCATTTATAAAATGAATATGATGACAAAATCGACTTAACAGTGCTGTATGAGAAATTATGAAGTTAATCATATGTATCAGTTAGCTTTTGATACATAGAAAACTTCCCAAAAACTTAGTAATTTAAAACAACAATTATAATTACTGGTTCATAACTCTTCTGTGTTGACAGTTTGCATGGGGTTCATCTAAGCAGTTCTTCTGCTGGTCCCTCCTGGATCCATTCACATGCTGGTAGTTAGTGCACAGGACTGCTCAGGCTGGCTGGTCCCACATGGTCTTATTCATATGTCTTGCACTTGGCTGGGGTGACTGAGCCATGTATCGCCTGCATGTAGCAGCCTTGCTGGACTTTTTCACAAGGTGACTGGGTTTTAGAGGCTAGAAACTCAAGGTCACACACCAGTGTCCAAGCACTTTTCAAGCCGTATGTCACATTTGCTAATATCTCACTGGTTTAAGCAAGTAATAGGACTAAGTCCAGAGTGAAGAGGTTAAGTAATAAAACTATTTCTTGATAGGAGATTCAAAATATTGTGATCATTTCAAAATATGTACAACACAAACACTTAGGATGGTAGCTAGCACAAAGTGTGTGTTATATCATAAGCAGTAGGTAATATCACAAGAGGCAATACTTGTGCAGATGCTTTACAACCCAGCCCGTATCTCACTCACTTTAAGTGAAAATTAAAGTAAATTATAAAATTAGAAGTAGAGACAGGAAATAGAATCAGAATGAAATATCCTCACATGGTTTTATACTATGGAAAAAATGCTAATACTACCAAGCATGCAAAGCTGAACTCTACTTACAAGAACTGTTCAGATTTCTGTGTTTTCAGCATGGCTTAGTGGGCAGGAAGGTATAGAGTACTAGGTCATGGCTTCTGGAATCAAATGGCCTGAGTTAGAATTCTAGCTTGCGACTTACTAGCTGAGTAACCTCAAGCTAATTACCTAATAAAGCTGTGCTTCAATTTTTGTAGCTACAGTATTGGAGAAATGGCAAAATGTAACTCCTGGGGTCCTTGGGAGGATAAATGAAGCATAGTATATAAAGTGCTGCTGTTGTGTAGTGAGTGTCCAATAAATGTTAGCTGCTTTTTAAATTTTTTAAGAATAAAAAAGAGTCTACTATTGTTCAGAGATGTCCAACCTTGGTAGCATATTGGAATTACTGGGGGAGCATAAAAATACTGTTTGTCTCTTTGTCCCACCCCAGAGATTCTGATGTAAATGAATGGTCTGCAGCAAGGCCCTTGCCTGGTAGATTTTAAAAGCTCTCAAGGTAATTCTGATGTGCAGCCAAAATTCAGAACCACAAGTGCGGTTGACAGGATGTTAGAGTCACCCAGGGCAAACTCATCATTTCGTAAGAAAGAAAATTGAGGCCCAAAGAGGTGATTGGAATTGCTTAGAGACAGCCAGGTGGTGGACAGAGAAACCAAATCCAGGTACCCTGAGACTCCTGTTCATAGTTCGGTCCCTTTCATCTGGCTACTGCAAGAACAGGTTAGCCCAGGTTAGCCTAGCTGTGATCCTCCTCTCTGAGAATTGATAGCCAGGAAAGAGGAAGCTGAACTCCTGTTAAGACTACCTAATGTCAAGTTCAATGCTCCTAAATTAACTCCAAGAATAATTTTGGTCTCTCTTGATTCTTAATCTTTCCCTTATACTTTCAGGTTGGATTCACACTAGGATTCAGATTCTGCCTATGTTTGTTTAAATTAGGCTTTTACTTCATGTATTTAGTTTTCCTTAGAGATAAAATTCCATCTTATATACACATTCATGCATGCTCAGGCTACATTTCAAAGAGGAAAAAAGCAGACTTCTTTCCTTCCTTCCTTCATCCCTTCCACCCTCTCCTTCTCTCTCTTCCTCTTCCCTCCTTCATCCTTCCTCTGACCCAAACTTAGGACATTTATCTTAGATTACTACCTGCTTTGACCATTGTGAATAATCTTTATTGTAGAGAGTTGCCTTCTCCTTTTAAATCCTTTGTGGAATTGGTAGTGCTCCTTGGCTCATAATAATGATTCTACTGAATTGCCAATAATTCTCAGGATCAGGGGCCATCATCTCCACAGTGCTAAGAAAGACAGAGGAGGTTCCATGACTGTGCTTTTGGTGAAAGACTGACTCATTAGGGCTAAGAGCAATGGATAGATAGCTAGCAATGTCAGGAATTTCTGAGTAGTAGGTAGAGAATTCAAAGAAAATTCCTTTTCTTTTATTTCTCTTCAGTGTTTGCTTTTACAAATGTTAGCCTTTTGTCCTTTTCTCAGAGCTTCCAATTACTAAGATTAAAGCAAATAAATTTGATGAGCCAGGGAAAGGTGAGTATCAAGCAAGTTTCTCAGAAACCTGGCCTTTTAAAAAGGAAATATAGGCCGGGCGCGGTGGCTCAAGCCTGTAATCCCAGCACTTTGGGAGGCCGGGGTGGGTGGATCACAAGGTCAAGAGATCAAGACCATCCTGGTCAACATGGTGAAACCCCGTCTCTACTAAAACTACAAAAAATTAGCTGGGCATGGTGGCGCATGCCTGTAGTCCCAGCTACTCAGGAGGCTGAGGCAGGAGAATTGCCTGAACCCAGGAGGCGGAGGTTGCGGTGAGCCGAGATCGCGCCATTGCACTCCAGCCTGGGTAACAAGAGCGAAACTCCGTCTCAAAAAAATAAATAAATAAATAAAAAATAAAAATAAATAAATAAATAAATAAAAAGGAAATATTTTTACATGAATAGTGCTGGATACCAAATTAAACAGGCAATATGATCTGATTTTCTCATTTTTGTTTATATACATATATGATTCTATATCCCACCAAGAGTGGGATCATAGATGATATTTTTTATTTGTTGTTGATCTGTATCTTCTTATTCTTCTATAATGAATATCTATTACTTACGTATCAAAAAAGCAATGAAATCATTATTTTAAAAACAAAACAAATGCTAAATATTCATCTTAGAATAAAACTCTACAGCCATTTTTTAATATTCATTATTCCCAAATTGTTTTCATATGATATTTGGAATCTTAAGAGAGTTATAAAATTAACTGACTTCTCGAATCACTTATTGATTCACGTGTGTATGTGCGTGTGTGCGCACACACTCAAGTCTGTTGTATTTTTGGCCTTTATTTCTAGCTCCACTTATCACTTTAGGCCAATTTGTATCATTTCCCTGGCCCTCTCAGCATTTGTGGCATTTCTAATTCCATCTGCAGTTTTAATTAACGTGCTGCTTATTCACTCTTCCACATCACTGATAACAAGAGACATAAAACTGGACACAGTGCTGACTGCTGCACCACCTAGATACCTCCCACAATCGGATGCCTCCTTCTGCTTTACCTAGTTTTCAAGTCAAGCTGATTGAAACTGATTTTGCAAGTAAAATTCACTCAGACATTGCATCAAATGATTTATGAAGTCCACGCAGCCATGCAGTGTCCCATTAATCACAGACACTACAATAATCTATTTGTGTGCAGCAGTCCTCATAAATTGGAATAAAATAAATTCCACAAGCGCATCTTCAGCTTTTGCAACAGGGCACATGGTATTATTCAGGGCATCATCCACATAATGCAATGTTAGCAGACTTGCAGATTCCTGAGCTTGGTCAAGCAAGCAAAAATATGCATTCATTTACCAATGCATGCCAAAGCTAAAGAAATTATAGCTTGTTCATCTACTGGGTGAAAGGATTTCTTTAGGCCTCAGCTCTCAAATTTTTTATGAAAGCTGATGTGAATAAACAGAGCAAATGAGGTACAATAATAAAAGTGGTGAGATGAGGTTGTTAACAAATAGTCCAGAAATATACCTCCAAATAAATGTTGAGAACTTAAGTGCTGTCATCATTTGGAGACTCTTATTTCCATAATGCTATGAAACAATTTTGTAAATTTTCTTTTGAGACTGATCTTTCATATGACAAGAGAATGTCTTCAGATATGGCAAGTTCACTTTATTTGTGAGTGTTTTATTTCATTTCTTGAAAACAATCCAAAATTATTGTGACGTGTGTCCAGTAAAGATTGTGAATGATCCACCTAGATAACAGTAATTTTTAAAAATGCAGTTACTGTTTTTTCCTAAGTAATAAAGAGAAAATATGCTGTGAAATAAAGATTTAACAATATAAAAAATACATTGAAGAGAAAAGTTGCATAAAGTCCTAACACACAAAGATAATAACTCTTCATATATTGGTGAATATATTTTCCAGAACTGTGCTGATATTTGTCCGTTTTTGTGTAGATATATGTGGAGATGAATACAGATATAAATAAAATGAGATAAGATGAGATTCTACCATAGTTATTATATTATTATCTGCATTTTTAACATCAACAATATATTGTGGATATATTTGCAAAATAATAAATATGGAACCACATCAGTTTAATAACTACAATTTTCCATGACATGGACTTACTTAGTCAACACTCCATTACTCAACATTTAGTTTATTTTCAAATTTTCAACTATAAACAGCACTATAATGAACATCCTGGCTCCTAGATAGTTGTACCCTCGACTTTATTCTCTCTCTTTTATTTTCTTGTCTCTTTTTTTTTTTTTTTTTTTTGAGACAGACTCTCACTCTGTCACACAAGCTAGAGTACAATGGCATAATCATGGCTCACTGCAGCCTCAATTTTCCCACCTCAGCTTCCCCAGTAGCTGGGACTACAAGCACACCACCACACCTGGCTAATTTTAAATCTTCTATAGAGACTGGGTCCTGCTATGTTGCCTACGTAGGCTGGTCTCGAGCTCCTGACCTCAAGCCAGGGAGGCCTGTTCCTGACTTCAAGCAGGGATTACAGGTGTGAGCAACTGCGCCAGGCCTTTATTATCCTCCTTGAAAAAGAGTTCTTAGAATAAGACATTGTCTTAGAATAAGTACTCTGAAAATAAGAATTTTTTTCTTAGAATTGTGATATCTAAATCAGGATATGTCCAGCTAATGTTTTAATACATCTTTCCAAACTGCTTTCCAGAAAAAATGTACCCAGTTATACTACCACCAATAATTTAAGAAAGTACTTATTGCCCCCATTCTTGCCAATCCTGCATATTGCCAGTCTTGACAAATATTTGTCATTTGATAGATAAAAAGCATTTTCGCATTATTTTAACTTGTGCGTCTTTAACTGTATTTGGTTGAACATCATTTTATAAGTTCATGGGTCAATTATACTCTTCTTTAGGAAGTTACCTATTCTGGTATATTTCCATGGGTTGGACAATATTCATCAATTTTACTGATTTAAGAAACTATCTTTATACTAAGGTAATAGTGTTTCTCATCAAACCAAGATATGAACCTAACAAGTCTAATTTGTATGCAGATCTGTAATTGGATCAGAGCTCAGTTGCAAAACCATGTTGAGAATTGTCAACATTCTTAGAAAACGTATATTTTTCCAAGGTGACAATGCTAGTGCTTTGAAAAGCAACGTTCATCTGTTTATCTGATTCTCGTATATTTGTTTAAATAAAACATTATAATTCTTTAGGTTATATCAAGAGCTTGTGCTTTGGAATCAGATTACCTATCTTTAAATCCTGAGTCTCCCATGTATAACCTAGCTTATCTAAGACGTATTATTTCACTACTCTGTGCCTAAGTTTCCTCATCTTTAAAATGAAGATAATAATAGTCCCCCTTGCATAGAGTTGTTGGAGAATTAAATGAGAGGATGCACATAAGGTAATTAGAAAAGAGCTGGGAGCAATTCAAGTGCTCAATAAATATTAAATTGGAATAGTTTAGATTCATGCCCTGCTCGAATTTAGACCACCAAGTTTACTTTAAGACATTTTTTTTTTTTTGAGGCAGAGTTTTGCTCTTGTTGCTCAGGCTAGAGGGCAATGATGCAATCTCAGCTCACCACAGCCTCCACCTCCTAGGTTCAAGCAATTCTACCACCTCAGCCTCCCAAGTAGCTGGGATTACAGGCATGTGCCACCACACCTGGCTAATTTTGTATTTTTAGTAGAGACAGGGTTTCACCATGTTTGGCAGGCTGGTTTCGAACACCTGACCTCAGGTGTTCCACCCACGTCAGCCTCCCAAAGTGCTAAGATTACAGGTGTGAGCCGCTGCACCCAGCCGAAGGCACTTTTAAAATGAGTGTTTACTGCTCTACTTGCAGATAAGCTTCCCTAATGATATGCTTAGACACCTACAATTTTATTTCAATTTTTTTTTTTTTTTTTAAAAAGCTTAGAATGAGAAACAAACCAAAGGGAACTCTCCCTTTAGTCCTTTGGTGGCTTTCAGAATGTAACAAGAAGAAAGATGTTTAAATCTTTGCATGATTCTTTATAAAAATTTTTATTTTTTAATAATTCCAACTTTTATTTTAAATTCAGGGGCCATGTATTCAGGTTTGTTATAAGGATATACCGCATTTGCACAGTTCTGACACTGACATATGCAGTGTCTGCATCACCTGGACAGGTTTTAGATAGCTGAGGAAGAGGACAATGATGAAATACATTTATCACTTTAGGCCAGTTTGTCTCATTTCCCTGGCCATTTCAGCATTTAAGAAAACAAGGAGAGGCCAGCATGGTGGCTCACGCCTGTAATCCCAGCACTTTGGGAGACCAAGGCGGGTGGATCACAAGGTCAGGAGTTCGAAACCAGCCTGGCCAAGATGGTGAAACCCTGTCTCTACTAAAAATGCAGCAATTAGCCAGGCACAGTGGCAGGTGCCTGTAATCCCAGCTACTCAGAAGGCTGAGTCAGGAGAATAGCTTGAAACTGGGAGGCAGAGGTTGCAGTGAGCCAAGATCGCACCACTGTGCTCTAGCCTGGGTGACAGAGCAAGACTCCATCTCAAAAAAAAAAAATGTCAAGGAGATGGGAAAGACCTAGAAGCATTATTGGTCGGTAGGCCTTAGGTGAACTCATGGTTCTGAATAAGGTAAATGGCCACCACCCAAAGCAGCAAGTAAGGACATGGAAGTACCATATAAACTGAGCAGGATGCTCTAATGTTGAATAAGATAAACAGACCTGATTCAATATACAATGAGTTGGTTCTAGATTGCGAGCACTACAATGCCACAGTGAGGCATGAGGTCACCAAGTCCCAAATCTGAATCCTGACCCAGGCACATGGCTATGTCCTCAGAATATTTATGTAATTTCTCTGAGCTTCAGTTTCCCATCGGTAAACATCTGTCTGGTCATACCTTATGATGAGATTACTATGAGGGTAAAAAGAGATGAGATATCCAAAGCATTTAACATACACTCAGTTTCATGTGCTCAATTAATGGTTGCTAGGAAGCAAAGGAGACATTTAAAATATTTAAGAAGTAAAATGCATGAGCGCTGATTAGTCAGAACAAATGCCTGACCAATTAGGTCAATTAGAAAGGATTTTGGTGAATAAAAAAGTTGACCCAACCAATAAGAAGGAACACAGCCCTGCATACCCCCCTGGCACATACTGTTTCTTAGAGATAGGAAGAGGTTTTCGTATTGAATAAGGATGCCAGAATTGGGGGCATGGAGAAAAAAAGTAAATATCCAATACAGCTACACATGGCATGCCACATACAGTAGAAATGAGATGAAGAAAAAAATAGTACTATGGCAGAGTTCTGTATCCTAGAGATTGCTACTCTGGTACCAGGCAAAGTGCCTCAGGGTAGTATGATAATGTCTGCTGCACAGAAAGACAGGTGGTGCCCATCAGAAACTCAAGCACTAGGCAGGATGGCTCATACCTATAATCCTAGCACTTTGGGAGGCTAAGATAGATAGGTTGCTTGAGTTCAGGAGTTTGAGACCAGCCTGATCAATATGGTGAAAACCCAACTCTACAAAAAATAGAAAAATTAGCCAGGTAGTGCATGCCTGTAGTCCCAGCTGCTCAGGAGGCTGAGGTGGGAGGTTCACCTGAGCCCTATTAAGAGAAAGAAAGGAAAGGGAAGTTAGGAAGTTGGAAGGAAGGAAGGAGAGAAAGGATAGGAAGGAAGAGTCGAAGGAAAAAGAAAAGAAAAGAAGAGGGGGAGAGGAGGGGAGGGGCGGAGAAGAGGGCTAGGAAAAGGAAGGGAAGGGAAGGGAAGGGAAGGGAAGGGAAGGGAAGGGAAGGGAAGGGAAGGGAAGGGAAGGGGAAGGGAAGGGAAGGGAAGGGGAAGGGGAAGGGGAAGGAGAAGGGAAAAGGCAAGGCAGGCACCAAATGCCCAGGCCACAGATCTCTATCTGATACCATCATCTAATCAGCAGAGGTTAAAATGCACACAACCAGGTGTCCAGGCAAAAGGAATAACAAGACAGTAAAAAGAGAGAACTGGTAACAAATTTATTAACTTTAAATAGTAGCAAATGGAGGTAGAAGATACTTTCGTACTGTCTGCTCAAGACTAGAACTGGAGTCTGAACTAATCCAGAGGTAAACAAGTGACCTGCTGAGACACAGGGTGGTGGAGGAGGGTTCCAAACTATTCCAAACCACACCCGCTGCTAAGAGTCAGCAAATTTGAAGTCATCAGCACCCCATGACTTCATTTTCCTCATCTACCAAATGAAAGAGTTGGATCTGGGGTTATCCGAAGCCTTTTCCAATGCTTTTAAGCTTTCTGTATTTCTACAAGAAATCTCAGAGAAAAGAGCAGGCACCCTTGGATACAGTACAAAAAGTAGTCCTTTTCAATACAAAGGACTTGTACTTTCCTCTCAAAATTTTGATGCCTAAGAAGTATGAAATAATACTATTTATACTTAAGTTATTCACCTAAGAAGCATGGTTTTAGTGAAAAGCTGGGAGCTTTTTTCAGGTTCTGGCTGTGCAGCAAAGCCAAGTTAACAAGAAAATGGAAACCCAAAAGGTAGATTTAATCCATTAAACCCAGAAACTCCTATTTTTTGGAATTTCAAAATCTATCAATGCATACTTGGTTTTACACCACTGCTCATTATCCCACAGCTGTGCTATTTGGTGAGTTTCCCAATGGGTTTCCTTGCTTACATTCATTGTTATTCTGTTATTCTACTGCCATAATTTCAATTTTCTATTAAAAATGTCATCATTTGTAAGCAAAAATGTAATTTTATACACTACTGAGAAAGAAAATTAACATCTCCAAACTCTAATATGCCATTAAATTCAGGATGTCTCTTACTTTTAAAACGGTTAAAATATTTTAAAAGTATGTCTTAAAATCAGTGCGGTATGGTGTCTTTACACATAGGAACCTGATGAGGTCACTTGTCTCTAAAAGCTCCACTTGTCTCTGAAACCCTGCAGGATGAAGTCTAAACTCTGCTGCAGATTTTGGTTCTTCATGATCCAGCCCAACATTAACATCCTCTCTCCTACAGATTTCACCACTGAGCAACCAGTTGCCTCAAAGTTAACTTTTCCTTCCATTGCAAAAGTCTACATTCTCTTTCTTCTTTCAACATTTATTGAATGCTTACTATGTGCCAAACTCTATTTTAGGCATTTCACTGTTTTTTGTTTGTTTGTTTGTTTGGTTTGCTTTGCTGTGGTTTTTGTTTTGGTTTTGGTTTTTGTTTTTTGGCTTGGAATCTCTTCCTCTTCCTCCCCTACCCTATTTTTCCTTCAAGATCCAATCCAACTATCGTTTCTTTTGTAAAAGAGAATTTTGTGAAACGTTCCCCAATTTCCTCGTGTAGAGCTGATGTAGTAAACTTCCCTGTACTATGTTGAAAATGTTGATTCACCAGTTGTCCACATTAAGCAGTAGGTCTTTAGAGCGCAAGGAAAGTGACATTTCTTTTTGTGATTAGCGTAGTGATTAGGAAAGTAGGATTCCATTTCCTAGCTTCAGAGTTCCCATGCTGTCTAATAAGAAATCATGCACCCTAAGTGAGGAGACAGGAAAAGCGACATCACAGGAGAACTACAGACTGCCAAGGCAGCAGAATGATTATGAAGTGAGGTCCTTGGGTTTGATTCTCACACAGACTAGAAGTATCCCGATATTTTAGAACCAGACTAGAGCCCATCTCACAAACTTTTTGAAAGTAGCAAACATTCAGTGAATAGCTAACCCTATTACAATTTTTAAAAAGTCATAAATGGCCAGGCACAGTGGCTCACGCCTGTAGTCCCAACACTTTGGGAGGCCAAGGTGGGTGGATCATGAAGTCAGAAAGGAGATCAAGACCAACCTGGCCAACATGGTGAAATCCTGTCTCTACTAAAAATGCAAAAATTAGTTGGGTATGGTGGTGCGCGCCTGTAATCCCAGCTACTAGGGAGGCTGAGGCAGGAGAATCACTTGAACTCACGAGGCAAAGATTGCAGTGAACCAAGATCGATTGCACCATTGCACTCCAGCCTGGCAACAGAGTAAGACTGTCTCAAAAAAAAGTCACAAGTAATGCTAGAAGAATTATTGAGCATCTATTATATGCTCAGAATTCTGTAGGTGCTAATTTCCTAAGTGACTAGTGAGAGAAAGGAAATTCAAACAAATAACAGATTCAAACTCACACAGACAGTAACAGAGTCAATTTGATTCCAGGTCAACTTGATTTCCAAGAGCTTGTTCTTTCTTTTAGAGCACTTTGTAGCACAATGCCTCATCATCATTGAGAGCATTCCTAATTTAGTCAATTACGTGTCAAGGAAAAATGGAAAAATCCTCTTCTTCAACCACCTGTGATTGGCATTGTTGGTTAGCTCTTCTTTTTGGCCAAATCTAAATGGGAAACATGATATGGTCTTTCGCAATAATCAGCTGATGATGGAAACGCTCTTGGAATCTATTTCTTATTTTTTCTGCATAGTTTCATGCCTTATGAGCTAAATGTTCCATTTTTTCTGGCTAATCTCCAGCCAGTAGTCATTTACAAAGTCATGGTTCATTGGCAACTAGCTTTTAGGCAATGAACTTGATTAGTTGTATGAAATTTAGTTGGAGGTTGAAAAAGTTGGTGAAGTATAACAAATATAACCAATAAGATGATCAAGACACATTAAGCTATCAATGGTAATTATAAGGAATATGAATATGATAACCTTAGAACCTGATATCAATATATCAAAATATCCTTTAAGTTATTAAATAGGAGGTGGGACTGATTTTATAGTTCATAATAAGCCTGTGGATCTGAAGGACTTTGGAAAAGAGAGAAAATAGGGGTTTGAAGAGTCTCATTCTCTTTTGAGCTTATAGGATCTTGGTTAGCCACAATAAAGTCATGAGCAGAGATGGTCTGAGAGTGTGACAATTCAGGAAATAAAACCCACTGGGTAGCACAACAGAGATGGCCATTATCAATTTGAGTGAAGTGTAAGGTTTTTGTATTACTTTATTTCTATTAATCAGTACTAATAAAATGCTAGGGTCTTCTTATAATACTATGATACTGAAAATAACTTAAAAGTCAGGATTGGTAACCTAATGTTTACACATTTATTACATAGTCAACAAACAAATGCAGGTGAGTTATAAGAACACATCAAATTGCATTTTTTTCTGAGAACATATAACAAAAGTTAGGGCCTGAATAAATAGTTAATGTTATTTCTTTTTTTCTTTCTTTCTTTTTTTTTTTTTTTTTTTTTTTTTTTTTTTTTTTTTCTTTTTTTCTTTCTTTCTTTTTTTTTTTTTTTTTTTTTTTTTTTTTGGTGATGGAGTCTTGCTCTGTCACCCATGCTGGAGTGCAGCAGTACAATCTCCACTGCTCACTGAAACCTCCGCTTCCCGGGTTCAAGATATTCTCCCACCTCAGCCCTCCGAGGAGTTGGGATTACAGGCACTTATCACCATGCCCTGCTAATTTTTATACTTTTAGTAGAAACAGGGTTTCACCATGTTGGCCAGGGCTGGTCTCGAACTCCTGACCTCAAGTGATCCTCCCACCTCGGCCTCCCAAAGTGTTGGGATTACAGGCGTGAGCCACCGCGCCCAGCCAATGTTATTTCTATTTAAGCTAAAATTATGTGAGGGGAGGCTAACTGCTATAACAAACCAGCCCCACATCTCAGTGATTTATCACAGTAACTATTCATTTGCCACTTGAATCAGAGACCACTGAAATTGAATGAGGTGTGTGTATGTATGTGAGAGGTCCACTTCATGCAGTCATTCAAAGACCCAGGATCCATCCATCTCGTGGTTCTAGACTCTTCCAGCGCTTTGGAGACCTCTATGAAAAGCCCTACCGCCAGCCATCAGAAAGGGAATAAGACAATATGCAGGATAGCGGAGAGGTTTCTGAGGCCAGCCCTGGAAAAGAACCCCATCACTTCCATCCACATTTCATGGCTCCAGCTCACTGCGAGGAGGCTGGTAAGTGTTGACTAGCTGTGTGTCAGAAAGGAAGAGAAGAGACAGAGATATTGGTGAACACCACCATTTCCCACCTGAAAATAGGTAATGAATTCTCATTTGAAGGACAAAGCAGTTGTGTGACATACAGGATATGAGCACAAAATACCAGTATTCTAAAGAACATCGTAATACCAGAATTACATTTAAATGAAGGATGTCCATTTGTCAACAGTTACTTGGAAAAGCTGTCTGCTTGTTACATGGATACCATCAAAGCCTACTTTTATTTAAAAACTCCTCTTCTGATATTTTCTCTAGAACATGTTTTCATTCTTTACAATACTCGCAACAGCGGTAAGCCTTCCTTTGAGGGTGAATTTGATAAAAATTATAAGAAGTAAATTAGACCCAGTTTGGTGAATGAAGATAATCTGCTTTAGTTATTACATGTTGGATCAGACAGGGCAAATGATGTGGTTTATTTCTCAAGGGACTACACAAAGCAATTCCAAAACAAACATTACACAAAAGTTTTGAGCAATGATGTCATTGTTGAAAGAAATTGAACTGTATTTCTTAACACAGATGCTACATAGACTTGGGAAAGAATTTCTACAATTTGGATGTCTGAGTCTTCAGGTTATTGAAAGGACACAGAAGAACAGGCAGCAGGGTAGAAAGAGAAGACAGAAAGGTGGGTAGCATGGCAACAGATGGAAATTCCTCCTCTTCACAATCATGCATGATTGGGTCCTCTCAGTTTTCTTACACTTGCTTTTTCCACCTTTCCAGAAGAATGTCTATAAGCACAGGATAAATTTTCTTAACCTTTGGAGGGTCTCAATAATTTATTCCCTCTTATTAGTTCAGTTTTATAAAAGCACTCCTTCTTAGGAGAAATTTTTAATTGAATACATAACACTTTCCTTAAAGACCACACAGCATGTAATTTGCCAGGTTACATGATTTGGCAGTTTGTAAGGTTAAAACATTTCATTATCCATAGCTAAACTCTCCTAATGTTGAACATTTTAAAGGATGTAATGAAATAATAAATGTGAAAGCAATTTTTTTATGTTAAAAATTTTTTAAAGTTTTACAGTGCAAGGTGCTTTTAAAGCAACAACAAATGGCTTTTAACCTGAAGGGCCTCTACACTGGAGAGATGGGAACTTTCATTAAGTGTTTGAGGAAATGTGTATGAATACGTTTCTGGAAGGCAATCTGGCAATGCATGTCAAAATGGGCATAACTTTTGACCCACAAACAACAATTTCACTTTAGGAATTTCCCAAGGAAAATAATTGGACAAGTGTTTGAAGATCTGGCTAAAAGGAAATGTATTGCAGTTTTGTTTATGACAGTGAAAATGTAAAGCACACAAAAACCCTAAACTCACATTAATATGGAATTGGTTAAATATAACACAGTATGTATATTCAGTGGAAGAATAATCAATGATAAAAAGGATGCAGTTATTGATTCTAAAGATCAATATGCCATGTATATGTGGAAGTTAAAGCCAGTGAGGAGCTAGACACATATCCCATTTTATATTTTATACTGGATGGGGAAAATAAACCTTCAAGGATGTATCAAAAATGTTATCAGAGGTTTTATCTCACCTCAGATAAAACCGTTATGGGTGATGCTTTCTTTCTTTTTTCTTTTTTTACTTGTTTGTCTTTTCTCACGTTTTCCCCAGTGAGCATGTATTTGTAAAGAACATATATTAGAAGCAATATTGCATAGAGTGGATTCTGTCCGCATACTGCCTGAGTTTGAATTCCATTTTTTCCTTTATTGGAAAAATAAAAGACAGTGTCTCACACTGTCACCCAGCTTGTGATGCAGTGGAGTAATTTCGGCTCATGGCAGCCTCAACCCCACGAGCTCATGCAATCCTCCCACTTTAGCCTCCCGCGTACGGGCACACCGCATCACGCCTGGCTAATTTATGATTATTATTATTTTGTAGATACAGGGTCTCCTTATGTTGCCAAGGCTGTTCTCAAATTCCTGGGCTCAAGCAATCCACCCAGTTTGGCCTCCCAAAGTGCTGAGATTACAGGCCTGAACCACCGCACCCAGCCCAATGTTTCCTTTTAAATAGGTGTAAATTCACCTGTAAAATGAAGATAATTATAGTACCTACCTCATCGAGTTATATGGAGGGTAAAATGTGGTAATATTCCAAGGTAATTACAAAATATGCACATGGCAAACATTATATAACTATTTGTTATTCAGTAGTTAAAAAAGAATGGTCTTATTTCCATTTTGAGAAAACACTAATCAGTATTTAAACTTTTTATATGCAAATTAGCAAAGAAGACAAGATACTGTCATAGACATTAGCAATTTTAAATGGGGTCCAAAAAAAACAACAAAAGAAAAAGAAAAGCAGCTCACCGTTACCCAACTTACTGAATTGAGGTAGTTAAATACACAAGCTCTGAAGGCAGAATGGGACTGAATTCTAGGCTTAATGACCACACGCAGAGCTCTGAGGCCTTGGCAAGATACACAACTTCCTATACCTCAGATTCCTCACCTCTAAAAAATTAAGACAATATAAGGCACTGGAGATAATAAAAACCATTGGTCTTACAGGGCTGTTCCATAGATTACTTAAAATAACCTACACGAAGCACTTAGCACGTTGACTAGCAATTAATAAGATCTTTATTAGTGGTCACTATTACTATTATCATTACCAATTACTGTTCTTTAAAATAAGTCAGAGACCGAAATGTGTTTGAGAAAATATTATAGAGGCTAAAACCCCAAGATGAGACAGACTGTCAAAACAGGGTCAACAGAAGATCCTAAGAAGGAAACAGAAAAAGAGCAAACTATCTGATCCCGGCAGATGTTATACAGCAATGGATGCTGAGATATCAGAGAGCAGAGATTCCAGTTCAAGCATAAAACTTGAAGAGACATTCAATTCGAAGGACTAAAAAATAACAATAGAAGAAAAGAACAATCATTTAATCCACATGATACCCTTTCGGGTTGGTATTCTTGTCTCTCTTTTACAGAGGAGAAGACAGATTCAGAAAGGATCAATATCTTGTTTAAACTTGTGGAGAGAAAGAGAGAGAGAGAGAGAGAGAGTGTGTGTGTGTGTGTGTGTCAGGATCCTAGGCCAAACCTTACAGAGAACCTGTGTTCTGTGCAGATGTCTTATAACCCTTCTGATACTTCTACAGCAGCTGCCATTCACAACCAGAGTAAATAAGAACCCACTTAGCAAAAATAAGGTATTACCTGGTGATAATATAGTTCAAGTTCAGATTCAGAGCTCAAGATCCAGATGGTTGGCTGGGTACGGTGGCTCACGTCTATAATCCCAGCACTTTGGGAGGCTGAGGTGGACAGATCACCTGAGGTCAGGTGTTCGAGACCAGCCTGGCCAACATGGTGAAACCCCATCTCTACTAAAAATACAAAAAATTAGCCAGGTGTGGTGGCACGTGCCTGTAATCCCAGCTACTCGGGAGGCTGAGGCAGGAGGATCGCTTGAACCTCGGAGGTGGAGGTTGCAGTGAGCCGAGATCACGCCATTGCACTCCAGCTTGGGTAACAAGAGGAAAACTCCGTCTCAAAAAAAAAAAAAATCCAGATAATTGAGCCTCCAAACTAGGGTCCATCCATATCACAGTGGCCAAGCCTAGATTAAGTGAGAACCCCATATATAGGTGATCCCAGCTGAGGAGACCTGTGAGATAGGGTAAGAGGGTGAAAGGGGCCAAACCTGTTGCCCTGGTTTATTCATAGCACTTTCTAATACGTATGCAACATTTTCATAACACAAAGATATTTCTTCTGTTGTGCAACTCAATTCCAAGAGTATATGAATCAAACTCAAAGGCAACTTCTACATTTTTCTTTTAATTTCAGGAAGAGAAAACGCAAAGAGCAGGTAAATCCCAGAGAGTGTGACTATAGGTAAGAGGCTGGACTAGACACTGTACCATGAAGGAGGGCTCTAATATTAGCATTCTCCTCTCATTTCCACTTTCTGCTTAGGCCAACAAACGGGCACTTTGATTTTCAGACATTTTCAACAATGTATTAATCCCTGGGGTGGCCAATAGAGGGCAGACGATCTCTTCTTCTAGACCTCCATCAGAAATACTTTCTAATTCCTGTTCCTTCCAGACCTGATTTTTTCCCCTGCAGCTTCCACAACTCCCTTCTGCCCCTACCAATCCTTTCAAGTACTAATTTTGAGGTGTTTACTAAAACCAAAAGAGAAGGGCCACAGACAATAATATACAAATATTTTTTTGTCTGTAATTCTTCACTTTCTCCCTTTTTCAACTAATTCATGAATGCATGTTTATAAGTCCTGGTCTCCCCAATGAGCCGACAAGCTAATTGGGTTCAGAGTTACTCAACTATTTATAACATAGCATGATAAATGCTACAAGCAGAGGTACTTACAAATGCTGTAGAACAGATAAAGAGCTCAAGAAGCTTCCCAGAAAGCGAGGCATTAAACCATATTTCATGTGTGGCTCTAGTTCTTAACATCTGATCATGACTTTCAGGGGCCATGTAATCCTTCCTAGGCCACTTTCACCAGTGACACCTGATTGTCATCATGTTGGGCTCACCCAAACTCTTTCCGTAACCTTAGTGTGGTCTCTGAAGATAAGAAAATACTTTTGTGTTTGAGCCTCGTATCGCTGCCTCGGCCTCTCACTACCTTATTATAGTCTCTCCTGGAACACAGAGAAGAAAGAGTTGTTTCATAACTGAGCTCCTAGTTCACACACTGGTTTCAGAAAAGCTGCCAGGCCCTTGTAGGTTTCTCATTTGCCACTAGTTAATGGCTTCAAGGAATCCTATTTTCTCTATTGCTTCTAGGACTATTAATTCTATGGCAAAGGACATGCGTAATGTAACTTGATTACTTTTTTTTGAGCTGATAAAATCATCTTCGTCTTAAGAATTTCTCTAGTCCTTTCTAAACCTGACTTGAATTCCTGTGATAAGTCAACCTTTCTCCTTTTGTGTCTATCCATCTACCTTCCAGGTGGTACTACCTCTGAAGTCCCAGGGACAATGAATAGTCATCTCCATATTATCTTTGCCTGTGCTCAACCTGCAGCCTTCCTTAATCTTTAATATATCCCCTTAAAAATGAATAGAAGCTAAACTTTAACAATGTTTAATTACCACCTTCTTTCCTAACTACAGTAGCTTTCTCACGTCTGCCTTTTTCCCATTACCTGACCTTGGCTTCTCCTGTCAGGTCCTACAATGTTATCTGCTATATTTTAATGTTTATATACTCGCATTGGAACAGAAATACAGATAACCTCCTCTGCAAGAGTGGAAGGGACCTTCTAACACAGTGCGATGATGACAGTTTGTTGGCAAATCCCACAGGGAAGTGCTGGTGCCTTGTTGGGTGACAAGAAAGAACCATGTTTAACAGTGTTGTGTGTTTTTCTTCAGTTATTATTATTATTATTTTGAGACTGAGTCTCACTCTGTCACCCAGGCTGGAGTACAACGGCCTGGTCTCAGCTCACTGCAACCTCTGCCTCCCGGATTCAGGTAATCCTCCTGTCTCAGCCTTCCGAGTAGCTGGAACTACAGGCAGGTGCCACCATACCCGACTAATTTTTGTAATTTTAGTAGAGACAGGCTTTCACTATGTTGGCCAGATTCGTCTTGAACGCCTGACCTCATGTGATCCATCTACCTTGGCCTCCCAAAGTGCTGGGATTACAGGTGTGAGCCACCGCACCTGGCCTTTTTCTTAAGTTTTGTTTTTGTTTGTTTTTTGTTTTGAGACAGAGTCTCACTCTGTTGCCCAGGCTGAAATGCAGTGGCATGATCTTGGCTCACTGCATCATCCACCTCCTGGGTTCAAGCGATTCTCCTGCCTCAGCCTCCCAAGTAGCTGGCATTACAGGCATGCACCACCACACCCAGCTAATTTTTATATTTTTGATAGAGACAGAGTTTCACCATGTTGAAATGTCTCCAGCTCCAGGTGGTCTCAAGTGATCTGCCCACTTTGGCCTCCCAAAGTGCTGGGATTATAGGTGTGAGCCACCACGCCCAGCCTCTTCAGTTTTTCTCATAGAAAACCTAGCATATTTTAAATGATTTTGCCACTTAACACTTATTATGGACCCACAGGGTATGAGGGCCTTTGGAGATCATTTATTCTGGCTTCCTACACAATGGCAGGAATTATTTCTACAACAACCTGGGGAACTGTTCATTGCAGTAACTCTTAAATGCCTCTAGCAAATGCAGTGCTCACTCCCCTTTTCCACAGTTGAACATCTTCCTCATGTCCCTATAATAATCAGTGATAATTAATGAGCCTCTTCCTCTCCTCAAAGAAATATGATAGGAGAAATGTTTAGTTTTTTGATGCCAACCATGGGGGCATATTCCACTGGTAACTTTGGCTTTTGGGTTCAGGATTAGAAGAGTGGTTAAACTAAAATATTTATCATAAGTATAAATTTGCTCCACAAACATGAAGTTTCAAAGGTAGCTTTGTTTCCTCTTTCCTTACACTGCCAGCTATTAACTTTGGATTCATTAGTTAACGATTTTCAGAATCCACTTGGCGGCCACCTTCCTGCAGCCAGACCATCTTGGATCAGAGGGTGGGCCAGTCAGTCCCACTCCACACTTGCCAAGGTATCGACTTTTCCCCCCATTGAACACAGTCTTTTTGTCAATTAATGTTACTCGCTTTGGTACCCATCTAGTGCATGTTAGGCCACTACGGAGCGGATCACTGCTTCACATCCCATCAATGACAGAGCCATCATTAAGAGAATCTTTTCTGACAACCACTGAAGAGAAACCATCTCCACGCCGTGCATTTTGCATCACTTCGGTTGCTTCTTTAGCTGATTTATCACAAAGACTATGTACCACATGTCTTCTTTATTAATGCATTGACAATCAATGAAAACCCACCACTTTTGTCCATGAACTGAGAAAGAAAACAGCAATGTCAAATGACATTCATGATGCGTTATATCTACGGGTAGTGTCATGTCAAGGCGTGTAGTAATCCAGTCTTGGACATTACTCCAGGGAGAAAGATTCAGCTTTGTTAATTTTCAGTCACCCCCTCCCGTAATACAACACCTCGACACAGACAGCAGAGCGACAAAACCCAGGATGAGGACAGTTAAAATTCAACTCCAGCTACAGCCATCCTCTACAGTCCTCCCCAGCTCCCGCGGAATATTTACCAAGACCGTTTAAAGCACTTAATTATTCATTTCAGCTTCGCTGGAGAGGTCTCAGGGTGCCCGAGGCTCCATTACATAATATCTTTTACAAAGTCTATTCCCAGCTCCAGTGGAAGATGGATTCTCATCCAGTGTGCGGAGGTTCCACGCCTTTGCTTCCCTCTCCCGGGGTTCGATCCGGCGGGTACCCTCCCGAGGCTGCAGCCATCGCCCGGCCCCGAGCTTCTGGGGTCCCCGCCACTCTTCGAACTCCAATCTGGCCCGGAAGGTGCAGCCGCTTCGCCCTCCTGGCTCCCAGACCCGCCGCTGAGGCCACGGTGCCAGCGGGCGCCCGAGACGCCGCGACTCTCGCCGCTTGCTGGGTGCGCCCGGAGCCCATCCGCAGCGCGCCCGCGGTGCCGGGGCCAGAGCCGCGGCTCGGAGGCAGGGCCGGCTCGGTGAGCCGGGCTCGGGGAGGAGGAGACCGGGAGGAGGAGGAGGCGTGTGAGGGAGGGAGGGAGGGAGGGAGGAAGGGCCCGGCCGCCCGAGAGGGGGAGGGGGAGGCGGAGGGGGCCGGCCGGGCCGGGGAGGGGGTGGGGGGGCAGCCAATGAGCGGCGCGCGGCGCGGGGGGGAGGTGGGGGACAAGGTCTGCGAGAGGAGGTACGATGGGGGAGGGCGCAGCCCGAGCGGCGGAGGCTCCAGCCATAAACAAGCGCCCGGAGGAGCGGCGCAGGAGTGAGGCGAGCGGGGCGCGCGGAGCGGACGCCGAGGATCTTGTGTGCTGCGCCACCGCGCCCACTCGGCAGCTCGGGAGGCGGGGACCGGCCCGGAGGCTGCGCCGCTGCGGGGCCGGCCGACTCGGAGGAGAAGAGGGAGGAGGCGCCGCCGGCCCGGGTTGGAGCCGAGCGCAGCAGCCGCCGCCGCCGCCGCGCCAGAAGTTTGGGTTGAACCGGAGCTGCCGGGAGGAAACTTTTTTCTTTTTTCCCCCTCCCTCCCGGGAGGAGGAGGAGGAGGAGGGGAAGCCGCCGCTGCCGCCGGCGCCGACGCTCGTGGGCTCGGGGTCGGCGCGGCCCGCAGAAGGGGCGGGGGCCTTGCCCCGCCAGGGGAGACGCGCCCCGGGGGCCCCGAGAGGGGCGGCGAGGACCGCGGGTTGCCGGTGCGGCGGCGGCGGCGCGTGTGCCCCGCGCAGGGGAGGGCGCCCGCCCCGCTCCCGGCCCGGCTGCAAGGAGGAGGCGGCGGCGGCGGCGCAGGAGGATGTACTTGGTGGCGGGGGGCAGGGGGTTGGCCGGCTGCGGGCACCTCCCGGCCTCGCTACTGGGGCTGCTGCTGCTGCTGCTGGCGCGCTCCGGCACCCGGGCGCTGGTCTGCCTGCCCTGTGACGAGTCCAAGTGCGAGGAGCCCAGGAACTGCCCGGGGAGCATCGTGCAGGGCGTCTGCGGCTGCTGCTACACGTGCGCCAGCCAGAGGAACGAGAGCTGCGGCGGCACCTTCGGGATTTACGGAACGTGCGACCGGGGGCTGCGCTGTGTCATCCGCCCCCCGCTTAATGGCGACTCCCTCACGGAGTACGAAGCGGGCGTCTGCGAAGGTACGGCCGCCAGCTGAGGGCCCCCTCCCACCTGGCCCGCGCCGCCCCCTCGGCGCTGGCTGCGCGGAACAAAGTTTGGCCGAGACTTTCCGGAGGAAAGAGGGCTCTGCGGGAGGAGGGGCTGCCGCCGCCCCCAGGAGTGAGCCCCCCGGCCCTGCGTTCCCTCTCCCTCCTGCTCCCCCCGACGCTCCGGCAGCCGCGGGCGAGGTTCGGTATGGTGGGTGGGGGCGGGCGGGTGGAGGATTCCCCCCTGTCCCCGCGCCGACGGGCACACGTGTGGCCGTTCCGGCAGGGGCTGGGTGGCCTGGCCTTCCGCCCCGAGGTGGGGGCTCCGCGGGCTGGCAGGGGGCACTGCGGAGGCTGCCGCGCGCGAACCCCTCGGGGAGCCCGGCCCTGCCGCCCTCCCCGCACTGGCGCAGTGTGGCACCGCGAGCTGCACACTGGCCGCAAAAGTCCTTTTCTGTGGGCGGAGGAGACGTGTCTTCAGCTCGCACTCCCCTAGTGACTCTTATTATTTTTTCCTTGAGCTCTTCCTTCACCCCCTTTTTCCTCCTCCGCACGTAAATCAATTTCAGCCTCCGAATATGTCAACCTAGGGGAAGTTACACACGGTGGTTACTCATTTATTTGCCTATTGAAAACGGTCAAAGGCTTTCTCTCCTGAAAGGAAAAGGGGGTGGGGGTTGCACCTGGGAGTGAAAAGTTGTTGCTCTTAGTGGCTGCTTTTTAATAGGAGATACGCGCGCGTTTCCTATCGCGTTGCGGGTTCCTTCTTTTTGTTTGACAGCGGGGATTGTTCTGCTGGCTTTTCCACGGTGCATTGTGCGCTGCGGTGTCGAGATTGACGGAGGGAGACAGATGAGATTAGCGGAGTCTTTCTGGTTGGGGAGCCAATGTTGGGTGCGTGTTGGCCTTAACCCTGCCCGCGTGCCTCGGCCTTTAGGGTGCCTGGTCTGGTTTGGGGTCTAAAGCGAGGCCGTGAGTTCTTTTGATGTGGCTAATGGGGGCAGGATGAGCATCAGTTAAAGTGGGATCCCTGCTCCAGCTGACGTGGGGCTGACGACGTTGTTCTGGGGGCATCCTGGCGAGTGAGCAGAGCGCACGCAGCAGCCTCCTTTCTGGGGAGGCAGCGAGGAGAAACCGGCGCCCTCGGCCCAGCGTGCCTTCCTCACTACTCACAGCCAGCACAGTCCAGGGAACGGTTTATTCTGAAGCATCCTTGTGTGTTTGTTTAGTATGCTGGGATACTGAAAAAGGAGGTGACAGCCTCAAGAATAGAAATGGATCTATTAAAAGGCTTTCAGTGCTGCGATTCTTTCTAAATACAGATATACACATAGGTACTTATTTTACACCTGTGTAGTTTTAGGGTTTGGGCAGTTCGGGAAAATAGGGGAGGCCTTTCTGGTTTGGAAGCTAGTGGGCAGTGATGAGTGAAGGGAACTCTTCTCAGAGGGGAGGGACTTGCTTTGCTGCACACACAAGACATTGGGTTAGAAGAATTCATTGAAGTACAAAAAAGCCTCTCACCGAGTATTGTCCCCTTTTATAACTTCTCTTTATGCCTTACCTCGGGAAAAATGGCCATGAGACTAACTACTGTTACCATTTTATGTGTTTTGACTTTGGGAATTCTGAATGACCTAGACTGAAAGATGCATCTTTGAACCCTGCCACTTGGAGTGTATAACTTAATCCAGCCTCTCATAAATTTGAAAAGAACAAGCAACATGAAATACAGTTGAAATGCCGTGGAAACTGCTGTGCTCCGAGAAGGACTTTTGCAAGTTCTGAAGATTCTAACCCTTGTTTTGTTTCTTCTGAGTATGTTTCTGGTGAAGGAAATGCTCAGGGAACATTTACAGTAATCAAGTGTTTTGGCAGGCATATCCCATGTCACAGTATAGAGTATTTTGGCAGTTTGGTGAGCCTTTCATTCCTCTGAAATGATGTGATCCCTCATAGCTTCCTTTTTTCTGGTAACACCCTGTGTACTTGGTATTAGCTTTGAAATGCTTGGAAGGGTTTGTTGACATGATTATATCTCAATTAGTTTCTCTAGAAACCCTTTATTTTGTAGGCCTGTTTTCAACTACCCATATTGTGCATCCAGGGTACTTCCTTTAAAAAAAAAAAAAATACTGAAAACAGCAGTCAACTTGCATTCTAAATCTATGAAACCAAAGTAAGGGCAGTGTTACCTGGTATAGTATAATGGCTGGATTTAGACAGATATTTTCAATCGTGTGTTTAAATTTTCAGTGTTTTCGCTTAACGACAAGACGGAAAGCGGGGGATAAGTGATACCCCACCCCTCCCTCCCCCCATTTTTAAAGTAAGAATTAGAGGAGTCTTTACATGTCAGCAGCTAGCTAGAAGGTATTCATTATCTCTTGTTGTTCTGTGAGTTTACAAGAAATTTCGGAGTGGCCAGTGTTTCCCTCAGTTTCCATTTTTATTCAGAAATTCACATAGAGAAGCATGGTTATCATTAACTAACATGAATAGGAATTAACATATATTATTCATGTCAGAGTCTCTTTTGCTGCAATTTTTGCACTAAAATGACCCCTACTGGTTGTATCTGTTAATGAAAACTTGAAAACTTCTTTAATTGGCTACACAGTAAAAACATATTGCATGGTATAGAAATATTATCATGACTAATCTCCCTGCTTTCGATGACATAATTTAAATACACATTATATTCTCTGTTTGCCAACTTGCAGTAATTTTTAGCTGTGTTTACACCCATACTGACTTTGTAGGGGGAAAAAAACTGTTTTTAACTGCAGTTCACAAAATGAGTTAGATAAATGATGGACAGAAATGGGCCCCTTTCAACTTGTGGCTGTCTTAGGTTTTTAAGGCATGCTGGCCCAGTTGGCTCTTAGTAAAAGTAGGTTGAATAAATGGAAGAACCATCCTATCCATAGAAAGAATGCTGAAGGAAAAAAAAATAGTTTCTGAATGATACGTGGTGAGTTGTGTCCTGTGCCCCTTGTGAGATGTACACTTGGATTTCTTTTCATCATTGTTTAGATTGTTATTAAATAAATTCTGATTTAATTATTCCTTTTGCGATGGGGGCTGGGGGGTGGTAATTGCATTTTAAAAATGGAGCATAGAGCCTGATTCCTAAAGTTTTTTTCTACTTTCTCTCAGTCTGGAAAGTGCTTTTTGGGGCAGGGCGGGTGGCTCACTCCTGGAATCCCAGCACTCGGGGAGGCCAAGATGGGCAGATCACCTGAGGTCAGGAGTTTGAGAACAGCCTGGTCATCATGGTGAAACTCTGTCTCTACTAATAATACAAAAAATTAGCCGAGTGTGGTGGCACGTGCCTGTAATCCCAGCTCTTAAGAGGCTGAGGCAGGAGAATCGCTTGAACTTGGGCGGAGGTTGCAGTGAGCCGAGATCCTGTCATTGCACTCCAGCTTGGGCAACAAGAGCAAAACTCCATCTCAAAAACAAACAAACAAAAAACAAAGTGCTTTTTGGGACCTGGGTGCAGGTCTCTTTCCTGTTTCCTTTCATCTGCTGAGACCTCCTGTTGCTCTTTGAAGCATCCTGACTGGCCTGTTTTCTTGGCTAGGCTGCCTGACTCCAAGAAAATCACCTAGAAGCCAGAGAAACAAGTTTGGATCCTGAATCCCTGAGAAAGAACTCTGGATGAGAGACATCTTTGGAGGATCAAAGGCAGAGTTTTGAAAAATTAATGAAGTGAGATTTTCTAGAAAGAAGGTTTTGATTGAACAGTGAGGATTATATTTTGAGCTAAGTGGGTGAGAGTCATTTCTTCTCCCATGTGGAATACCTCATTATGCTTCTGTAAGGAATGAGGCAAGGTGGGAGGCCATGACAACCTCTCTGGGCAGTAAAGGGCAGATGGTGACTTGTTTTGACAGTTTATACAGACAGTGATTAGGAACCAAGTGGAGACTACTTGAGTCACTTTGTTCTGAGGACTCTGTTGTGGGAGATTCAGGTGATAGCTATTTCAGATAAGCACCAACTTTTTTCCTGATGATTATTTACTCAGTGGCTTCATCTTTTGGAACTCAGCATTGCATGTTTTTCACCACTGCTATCTAAAAGCTACCGCCTTCAGAACAAAATCCTCCTTTTATTTCCCCTGGAACTTTAACTTTTCCTTTTACCCATTTTTCATTGGGCAGTGAGTAGAAAGCTAAGTATATATAGTAGGGTAATTACAGCAAAGAACAGGATTTTGTTTCCTAAAACTTGCTATGCAAAGTTTCTTTGCTTATCCCTGGAAGACAATCGGTGAAGATGATGGCTGCTTGGAAGAAAATGTGGGAGGCATCTGCTCCAGAGAGCAGGCTGCAGGAGGCCAGATAGAGAACCCAAACATTTTGTTCTGCACAAGCCACATGGAAACTGCTCTCACCACTCTGCTGTAGGCTTGAAGTTAAGAGTCCACGAATTTTAATTTAAGTAAAGGGAGGGGGGCAAAATTAATACTCAGGTTCTGCAGTTAGAGAAATTAGGCTCTTGGCTTTGTTTTCAAATAATGGGTTTCACATTTCCTCTCAGAAATCCTTAGGTAGGGAGGGAGCCCTAAGATCCCAGAGGAACAAGCAGAGGGCCCATAAAATTATGTTATCAGGGAATGGGAAGATAAACCAATGAAGTAAACAAGGAAATAATTAGTTCCTCCCAAAAGTAAATATTGGCAAAACATGGAGAGACTATTCACTGCACTTACATAAATGACAGGACTCAGTGACCTTCACTTTGGCTGCCAGGCTTATAGAATCTTCACTGTTATTGAGGAGTCCTGTCACGTAAAACACTTGGCAAAGGCCAAATGGATTGCGTACTATCAGAATGGCAAAAATAGCAAGTCTGGAGATGTTTGCTGCCATTAACACATATTGAACACTGACCAGGAAAATCTCTAAGGAAGATGTTGGCAGTAGGGTTGTAAACAGATTAATTTATGAAGAAAACTGTCTGAACAGTCCTCAATCTATGTGGGCATTACATCCATTTGTAGGAGATATTTGGTGGCTTGGGACAGGTTTCTGTGTTTTGTGTAGCTTGTTGAAGATGCGATGACCTGGATGAATGAGTGAACAGCTGGGTGAGGCGGGGACGGGCATTATGAAGTTAGGGGATATATTATAGATAAAACAGATGACCCTGAGGAGGTAATGAGTGGGTGGAGTAAAGAATGACGAATGGGAGAAGGAAAAATACTGAATTCATCTTAGGGCAACTATATCATCCTTTGAAGAATAATCCAAAACATTCCAGACATTAATTGTGAAATTCCTGAAAAATGTGGGTGTGCTTAACATCTCCCAGGCTATGGTGCAAGCAGAGATGATAGTGTTGCTTTAGCCTGTAAATACAGTAGGGTAGGAGGTGGTTAAATGAGTGGAAGGGAAATATCTTTGGCAAAGCGGGTTCCTGTAACACTGTGTTCCGTATGGCACGTTTGGTAATCAGGGTTTTGGAGACACCCCAGTAAAGCTCATTTAATTATTTGAGGGAGAAACAGTAGACTAGTTAAGCATGCATGAATAACACATTGAAAGCTTTCCTCCTCTAATTCTCCAAAGCTGCATTTTCAAAGATCTGACTTGCCTTTGCATGGAAATCAGTCACTCACTCATTGGCCTTCTATGCTGTACAAGGCCTTCTGCTGGGATGAGGGGGGATGCTGGGGAGCTCGGAGACCTCTCAGATGTATGCTTTGCTCTGTACACCCTTAATCAAGATAAGAAATAAAGACGGCAAGGCTGTAAAAAGTCTACATAATATAAATTCAAGCCAAGTAGAAGTGATTTTGCAAGTCTAAGTATGATTAATTGGCTAGTGAAATCTGTGGATAAAATCAGTAGTAGGAATCAAAACATCTGAAGTGATCTCTTCAGGCTCTGATGGCAAAGCAGACAAGGGGGATTTGAATTTGACCTAGGCTTAAAAGTATGAGTAGTAGCTCTTTCTTTTGTGGGGGGACGTGATCCTACCCATTCTCCTTAGAGCCTGTGCAGTTTGTCTCAGAATGTTTCTCAACATCTAAGAATGAAGCAGTATTCTTAATGCCTTAGTAGCTGTGCTTCAAAATGGCAAGTTTCCTTTGGAGCGTGGTTTTCTCTTCGTTTTAGCTTGTCCTACTAGGCAGATCAGTGTGGGCTTTAAACTGGGATGTGTCCCTTTATCAGCACCTCTCAGCTTCACCCACCCTGCTGCATGTCCTGGGCAGTAGTAGCCTGATTACATCATTGAAAACCTCTGCTTAGTCAAGACCTCCTATGTCAAAATAAGAGTGGTTTGAATATACCTATATGTAAGAATACCCTCAAGGTAAATACTAAACTGTTTTTATCTTGGGCCAGCATGAAAAGAAAATTGTTTTTAAAGATCTATTTTCCTTCGTTAGTTGCAAAGTGAACAGTTATCAATTCCTTACCTCCCTCCTCCAACCCCAGTTAATTCCCTACATGAAAATACCTATCTGTTGGTAGACGAGTGTAAGGTTCAAGAACTTGGGGCCAGGTGTGATGGCTCAACGCCTGTAATCCCAGCACTTTTGTGAGGCCAAGGCAGGTGGATCGCCTGAGGTCAGGAGTTCAAGACCAACCTGGCCAACATGGTGAAACCCCGTCTCTACTAAAAATACAAAAAAATAAGCCGGGCATGGTGGCAGACCCCTGTAATCCCTGCTACTCAGGAGGCTGAGGTGGGAGAATTGCCTGAAACCAGGAGACGAAGGCTGCAGTCAGCTGAAATTGTGCCACTGCATTCCAGCCTGGGCAACAAAGTGACACCCCATCTCAACAAAAAAAAAAAAAAAAAAAATTTGGTTTCTGGGGTCAGATCTGCACTCTGCTTCTGTGTGTCTCAGTTTTCTCATCTAGGTAGTGGGATTAATAATAGGGACTCAAAGAATCCCTAAGAAGCAGCTAAAAGACTGACTGGCACGTGGAACATGCTTACTAACAAGGCTACTAACCAGTAGAAGTAAAACGATTTTATGTGGGCTCAGTCTCTTGTTCTACCTAATCCTCATCTACCTGAGTCATTGATCCTAAGTAGTTAAGGAGTGTGGGCTCTTAGAAAGGAAGCAAGTTGTTATTGAATTCAGTCCCTGCCCCTTCTAATGACTATTTTTTATGCCTTGTCTAAATAATTTCTACAAAGTTTATATACTTTGAGTAAGTTTTAGGTCTGAAATTTTTTACATTAATTTGTAGGAATTATAAATGTAACTATCTGTGAGCAAATAATTAAAAATAATTAATATTTAATTTGGGGAGTAGGTGGAGGACCTAGATGTACTGTAATCTGTAATGTGCACTTTGCTTCACATTATCTTCTGGGAGGAAATTTTGCTCCTTGCTCCTGAGTGTTCCCACTGATGACCACCACGGGATTCGGCCTGGCTTGAGCAAAGAAACAGCTTGTACTGCCACAGCTTGACCCCATGGGGACTGTGGTTCCACCTGCTGCTGCAGTTGGTATAAACTAGGCAAAACCAGAGGTCAGAGGATTATCCATTCCTCTGTTCTTTTTCTAGCTCTACCTGTTTTCCCGCCATCCTTCTGCCTGCAAATATTTGCTGAGTATCAGCTATGGGTTTCGTCTCTGTGCAATACAGTAGTGACACCACTTGTGTAAGCCACAGTTTTCCTGTTAGTCATGGATACCTCCCACGTTCACTGTGAGGGTTAAATGAGATTAAACTGTACTTCTAAAATTTTAGTGTGCACACAAATCACCTGGGTATCAAAAATGCAAGTTCTAATTAAGTTAGTCTAGGGTGATGCCTGTGATTCTGCTTTTCTAACAGATTCCTGGGTGATGCCAGCGTTGCTGGTGCCAGGACCACACTTTAGCAAAGAGCTAGTACCTATGTGTAAAGCACGTATACAGAGTGTGGCATATTAAAAGACCTGATAAATGTTACCTGCTATTATAATTGCTATTTTTCAGCCAAAATAAGATACGGGCCCTGTTTTCACACAGGCCATGTTCTGATGGTAAATTGGGAAAACAGACAATTCACTGCAATCCAGTTTGGTAAGCCATGAGATACACAGGCACCAAGCATGTCAGGAGCAACTGAGAGGGACTCTAACCCACATTTGACTACCAGGAAAGGTTTAGTGGAGGATGCAGCAATAAGAAAGACCTGAGGGTCTCCTCTCCTCCCTCCTTTTTCCCCATGCTTCTTATGCAGGATGTTTTAGGAAAAAGAAAATAGGGCTTGGGCCAGACAAACCTGCACTCAAATCTTAACTCTGTTATTTTTTTAAATTGTGAGATCAGCTTGCTTAGTTTCTCTGAGCTTCAGTTTCCTCAACTGTGAAAATCAAATATTAATAGCTTTCTATTAAGTAAATATTGTCGTGAGGAGTAGAGATTTATATATATGATCACATAGATGTATATACAAGATTATGTGTGTGCGTATGTATATTGTTTGTGTGTGTGTGCATGCATGCGCTAGTTTCTGGTACCAAATAGATTTTTAAAAATAAGAATTTTTTTTTTGAGACAGAGTTTCACTCTTGTTACCCAGGCTGGAGTGCAATGACACAATCTCGGCTCACCGCAACCTCTGCCTCCTGGGTTCAGGCAATTCTCCTGCCTCAGCCTCCTGAGTCGCTGGGATTACAGGCACGCGCCTCCATGCCCACCTAATGTTTTGTATTTTTAGTAGAGATGGGGTTTCACCATGTTGACCTGGATGGTCTTGATCTCTTGACCTCGTGATCCACCCGCCTCGGCCTCCCAAAGTGCTGGGATTACAGGCTTGAGCCACCGCGCCCGGCAAAAATAAGATTAATTTTAACTTCCATTCTATTTTCTATCCTGTTTCATTTTCCTCTTTGTTAGCTTTCCCTGTAAGATTAAAAATTTACTTTTGTAGCAAACCACATTGCCACATATGTACCTCGGCAACAATTCTGCATGATCTGCACATGTATCCCAGAACCTAAAGTACAATTAAATATATATATGTGTGTATATATATAATTCACTTTGTTGGACACACATTTTCTCCATTCTTAACTAAGTCTCTTCAAAGGGGTGTGGGGGGTTAGAGGGGTAATTCTGGGGTCAGATGTTTGTCAGTGAGAAAAGAACCACGAAGTGCTGAGAACAGGGGCTGTGAGTACAGGGTCTGTGGACCAAGGAAACGTGCTGATTTGAGCCAGTGCAACTACAATTCCCAGCTCCTTTGGCATTTCAGCAGAATGTGAACTCTTGGTTGATTTTGTGGTTTGAGCCTGTACATCCAAAGAGCTGTTTCAAATCAATAATTATTCAAAAGTGCCCTTTTAATATTAATGGCATATGGTTTTATGACAGTGAATTAAGTTTCCTTTTTTTGTTAGAACTTTTTGAGGATTTCCGGACATCCCTGGAGACGTTGGAGACCCCAAGGATATAGCCAGGCAAGGCTGATATATCTCACTGAGGTTACAGAAGGAAGCAGCAGCAAGCCTAGCTGGTTCAAAGACCACTGCTGGCTTGGGAATGAGCAGGAGAGGGTATAAGGGCCAGAGGCCATATGTGTTGCTTTTCTATCTCCCAGGTGGTATTCTAACCAGCTTTGATGTGGACTAATAATTCAGGTTGGTCATGGATTTGCATTGGCTCTAGGGAGCCTTTGTGCTGTATACAGTGTGGGGTAGGAAGAAGAACACCTAGAATCAAAATATCTAATGTTATTGTCTCTTTAATCATTAGTGTAGGTATGGTACCACTTTGGAAGGAAGAAGAGAACTGTGTACTCTTAACTGTGACTGTTTCTTTGTGCCTGAAAATAAGTATCATTTTTATCCAGTAAATACTGGCTGAGAATTCATAAGGCAGATGCTTTAAATTGGCTGTTGTGGAACAAGGAGAAAGAACTTGATGAAGAGAAATCCTTGGAATCAATGGTTTACAACTTTTTTTTTTCTTCTTGATGATCAAGCCTTATTATCACATAGTAGAAATTGGATTTTTTTCCAGAAACTCCTTTAGTACCTCTCATTATAGCACTTCTATCGTTTATCAAGGGTGCTGGTATTCAGACATGTAACCTACAAACAAAATGAGAAAGATGTCAAATTAACATCCTAATTCAGACTATCCTGAGATAGTCTGAATATTTAAGAAAGAAAACCAAGTGTTAATTATATTGTAGGGTGTTGTCATTTTATATTTCAGCTTCCTGAGAAGAGAATTTGAACAGTTTACTATTTAGAAATTTCAGCAGCCAGATACCTTGCCTATAGAAAGGTTAATAAAAATGGAGAGTGAGCAGATGGTAGTCTATAGGCTGTAACTAGAAACTGTGGCTGTCTTATTTATCATTTCAAAACAAAAACCGTGAACAAACATCTCAGATTCAAAACAGAAAGGAATTTCTGGCAGGGCAGAATGAAACCTGAGACTGCAGAGTCCCAGTCTACAAGAGGTAACTTATTTAGCTTCTTATCCAAAGGCCACAGCAAAACGTTTCACAGCTGTGATTAAACAAAAGGCATCTTCTGTTGGAGACTTGTGATAACCTCTTTTTAAAGACTGCGAAAGACCTGCCAAAATAAGGCAAAGCTACCTTGAGGATGTTTGACCTGAACTAGACTTTGTGAAGTAGTTGGACCACTTCAGGCCTTATGATGTGAGGAATGTGAGGTGCATAGGCTTGGACCCCTTTGTGTGTCTGTTTATAAGTCTGCAGAGACAGAATATTCCATCATGTTATCAAATACAGATCTTGAAAACCTTTTCTCACTTCCCATAGTTGGGAGCTTTGCTTTTTTTAAAAGCATGGGCTTTTACAGTCTGAGTGAGGAAAAGGGATGGATTTTAGACAATTTTATCTCTGGAAGTCAAAGTAGAAGGATTTTTAAACAGTTGGAGACAGAATGGGTATGCTGTATGCTTTTCAGAAACCCTGAGTTCCTCTATTACAGGCAGATTTTAAGAACATTTATTACCACTACCTATGACATAAAGATGAGAGACCAAATACATTTCCATATTTTAATCAAGAGTGTGACTGTATTTGTGTGTATCTTAGCTTGTTTGAGAAAGGGTTTGAGGCTGCCCAGAAAGGTGAGTATTACAGAATTCTTGTGTGTGATGACATGATAAAGGAAAAAACAGCCGTGGCTTTGAAATCCCCCTTTATCTCTTAATAGCTCAGTGACTTAAACTCCACAGCTCCCCTTGGCCTCACTTTGCCTTAATTTGTTAAAAGGGAATTAAATAGTTACCCACCTGAAGACAGGGGAACTGAGTCAGATGATATCTTAAGGTCCTGCTTGTCATAAGATCTATGTTTTTATGACCTAGAAGTGCTAGATAGGAGTCAAATATTACCTTGTGTTTGCAGAGCCAGGGAAGGAGAAAGTGATATTGTCTGCATGACTGCCAGGTGCTGTAGACAGAAGGGCTTAGAGGAAAAGATCAAGAGTTCCTCCATAGTTACGTTTATCAAGCGGCAGTGGAGACGGCAACGCATGGCATTGGAAAGTTAGTGACAGCTTTTAAATGCCTGAAGTCTTTAAGTCGCAATAACTGTGGCCTAGTCTGGATTCAGGGTAGAACTCAAGCCTCTCTCATGACTTTGCTGCCCTTTCTTTCTCCCATTTTCTTATGTATTTCATTAATTATTAAGACTATGAGGTAGGTAGGTGACAGAGACTGCAAAGGGAGAAGCTGGAGCAAAGACAGGCTAAAACTTGCCCAAATTCACTTGCTCATTTCTGCGTCTGACACTAGGAGAGAGTTGAGTAATTGCCGTTCTTCCTAATACCGCAGGCAGCAGCCAAATTCTCCACATTCTTTTACCTTTGCTGCTGTTTTCACTTGCCAGGGAGTTTCCTTAAGGAGCAGACTGAATTTAAAGAAACATAGTACTAATGAATGGTGCACGAAAGGTGGTATGGGGTAGTGGGGGGTCACTGGCCAAACGTGTTTAGTGCGTGCCTCATGTTGAGAGGATGAAAGGATGATTCCTGTGGAGGGACATTCTGTACGCTGTGCCAGCCCCCTCACCTCTGTGTGCAGCTGAGCCACTGACCGGGAAGCTCTTTGCTTGTATGAGACAGCAGATACTCACTAAATTTGTGTCGAGTACAAGCCAACCGCGAAGCTCGGAAAGTTGTCCAGAAACTTCACCCTTCCTTTGCATGTTGTCCGGCAGCAGGGCATTGAGCAAGGTTAGGCAGTATGAACCTGTGACTCTCAAACTTATAGTAATGGGCATTATTCTAAAGGATGTGATGCCCAGCACGGCCTCCAGTGTACGGTATATTGGCCATTCACCTCGCTTGCCTTGTGGTTATTACGTTTTTGCCAAGAGCAGCCTTTCAGAATGAGGTGCTAGTTAATTCCCACCGGGCATTTATTCATTAATAAGTCTGGTGAATGTGAAATACTCCATTTGGGAGTATGTGATATGAGAAAACTCAGCGGCTAATTAAGGCATAGCTCTCTTCCATGAGTCTCACTTTCAGTGCAATTACCTAAGCCATCAATTCCTAGCTATGTAAACTTACATAGTTTTTAGTTTTCTGTAATATTTCGCTTTTTTCCCCAGATCTTTTTTTCACTCTAATCTGTGTGTGACATTGTTAAAAGTTTACTAATAACTGGGTAAACGTTTTATATTGTACTATGACTTGCTCTTTCTTTCCATTTTAAAAAGATAATATCAAAAGTTAAATCCTGTTCCGGATCTTACCGTCTCTCTTCCAGGCTAGGTTTCTGGGATGGGATGGTGGTAATTTACTAACCTGAGCTTTTGCCCAAGATAGGATCTCCTTTACTCTTCTTTTGGTATATAAATAGGTCTTTGCTTTTCTTCTGGGTTGGTGGTGCATATTAGCTTAAGAACTTTCAAATCTCTGGGGCAGTACTGAGAATCTGCATGCCAGAGTCCCAGCAATTCTCTACAAAGCAGCGCATGAATGCATGTGTGTTTGCTGTAGTGAGGGTCTGTGTTAGAAGGTCAGTTAGAGACCCCACTTGCCCACATTTGTGTGCTATGGTTTGACCCTCTTCTTCTGGTGAATCCCTGCCACAGCCCAGTGCCTACTGGATCTCAAGTGTCTTGAAAGCCATTGGAAAGATGCTTTCCAGCAGTCTTTTCATTCACCTCCATGATGTTCTTCCCAGCAAGAATGGGTACACACAGCTTTCCAGCTACTGGTCAACCCAGCCATTGACAGAAGGTGGTGCATGAGTCAATTCCTCTGTGAGGATCCCTTCCAATAACACACTGTCTGCACTAACGGCAAAAAGTTCTGTAGCAGTGTTTGCAGGGGGGCTTTTGACCTGCATACATTTCCACGGAACTTTTTGCCATATAGGAACATATGAAATGTTACATGTAATATCGGTCAGAAATGTTGCCACATTGAAACATTTGATAAGATGACAAATGTGAGGAAAGTGGTAAAAGTTTGTACAAGGATCTGTACAAGGTTGTAATAGATTTGCTGGCCTAAAAAGATGTACCCAGGATAGTAAACTATTTGTGTAGCATCAGCAGCTGGGCCCCTGAGTGGAAATAGTCTTTGAGAGACGGGAAGCTAATTCCTTCTTTCGATGTGTTGTTAACTTTGTGCCTTTGGATGCAAGGTGTGCATGCATGTATATTTCTTCAGTTGCTGAAGGCACAACACAGACAAAGAATACCTTGCATTATATTATGGATGTGCTGGAAACAGTGCCCCAGCTTGAAGCAAGTAGACTGTAGTCTACTCTGGAGATCAGCAAACTGAAAATGACTTCTTAATAAAGGTTGCACATTGTTTTACTTATTGCATTTGAAAAAAGTTCTAATTAAGATGCTTTGGGTTTTAAACCCCCTGGTAATTGTGATCTCTATAGGTGGACAAGTAGAGCTAACTTATTTCTTGGTGATTGGGACGGATTTTTTTTTTAATAGTAGGCCATCATTAAACAGTTTTTGACCTTCTGCGGGAACTTTAGATGTGACAGCAGAAAGAAACAGCAGAAATTTAGAATGAGAAATGGAAGACCTCTGTAGGGAAATAAGTAAAATAAAAGAAGCCAGAGGTGTTTTTTTGTTGGCAGTAGATGAAATTATTTTCAAACACTACCCTGGGAAAAGGTGAGCCCTCAGCAACCAAGTTTATTGACTATCTATTCAGGAAATTGTATTAGATGCTTTGGAAAGAGAAAGGAAAAAGAAAAGACTTTCTGCCAACTGAAGGCTGGAAAACTTGAGGGAGATAAAGTATTTGCATGCTTTAATAACATAAAGCATGTCCAAAAGAAATACATAATTACAGCTATGTTTGGCACTGAAAATAATCCAGGTATTATATTTTTTAAATTGTGTGTGAATATGTAAGCGAATGCCCTTGAGTCAGAAATGCTTGGGTGATGATATTTCTTGAGAGAATGGAAAAGTAGAAGATACTGGGAGCTAAAAAGAGAGAGAAGGGATGAAGGATGACTATTAGTTAAGAAGGAACAGTGAACTTTTTTTCTTTAGATGGGACATGTTTCATATGCGTATTTATTCCGCCTCTACTTCTAATCTTAGTGTAATAAACATTTAACTTCCCATAGGGCCTTAGTAAACTGCGTGTTATTACTAAAAGCCCACAGGTAAGGGAAAATTAGACTCCTAAATTAAAGACTTGACCATATTGCCCCTAAAGTTTGAGTTTTCCAACTTTATTTCCAGTTTATCTTGGACAAAGACCCTTTGAGAACTCAGAAAGTTCGGAGATGTGGTCAAGACGTACTTCTTAATATCTAGGGAAACCAGAGACTTGAGGGTAAGGCCAGCAACTGGAAAATGGGCGTGGCATTGGGTTTCAGACTCCCCTATGGTTGTCTTCACATCGTTTAAAATGTGTTTGCATCCCTCAAGCCCTACCGCTTTATGTTCTTTGCTTTGTGAAGCCTTTCTTGCCCTGCCCTGCCCTGCCCTGCCCAGGAAAAAGTAATGCCATCTCCCATCCCCCAGTGCCCATAAATAGCACTTTCTCCTTCCCCTGTTGTAGCACTTTTCACACTGTGTTAGAGTTCACATTTCTGTCTCTCTGCCTCATTGTGATCTCTTTGAGTGCCAGGATTGTGTGTTATTCTAGCGCTTGGCACACAGGAAGAACTCAATGAGCATTTGTTGACTAAATCTAGACTCAAGGTCATCCAAGATATTATACAAAAACTTTTTCATCGAACTGTTTGGTCTGCATTGTGGAAACTGAAGCGAATGGCACTCCCCGGTAAGAGAAGCCCAGTGAGAAGCCTGAGCATGGCAGGAGGAAAGTTAAACTGGTTAACTTTGCTCACGCCAGTCAGTCTTAGAATTTTTGGTAGTGTTTCCGTGATGAGTTAGTTTCAGCTGTATTTTTTTTCTTTTGATAAATATTTAAAGATAATTTTTATTTGGATGGACTTTTCTTCTTGTCAGTTTGTCATAAAGGTGTCATCTTTCATTCACTAACCCCTCATCAGCTTGTAAGAATTTTCCTTGTGGGTGTTGCTGGTTACCTTCTCTTGACTGCCAGGGATCTGATGTACACTGAACAGTTGAGATACTGTGGTGATCAGCTGCTTGTAAACAATAACTGATAAAAGATGATAAATTACTTCATCAACACACTTCAGATGACCATATCATCATGACTTGGTGATGGTAAAATAGACTTCTGGTGTCCCAACAAATCTAGGATTGTGTCTTAATAAACATGTATGTTGATTAATCAGGAGGGTGTTTAGTTATCAAACATATAGCTAATGATGTTTGTGAGTGCCAAGTGCAGTATGATGCAATCTGCTTATTGCTTCAGGTGATCTCCAGATATCCTAAGGAATTTTTAATTGTACAGCTTCTTTGGGGAAGGAAATCCTGAGCCAACAGCCTGAGGGGTGGAAATGTGTGACTGTGAATAATTAAAATGCCTCACAATGATTCCAGCAGGAATTCCATAGGAATGCACTTTAAGGCGTTTAGCAAAGCAAAATTCCATTTGGATTTACTCTAAACCCTATGACTTCAGAGACAGGAATTTTTGATGATTAGTGGCTGGAGCCCCAACTTGTTATTTAGCAATTCCACATTCAGTGTGGAATTGTTTCTTCTATAGCACTAGTTATAAGTTCTTTGTTTATTTGTTTTTCTAAAGGTTTTAAGGAGGTTTACAAATTAGGATGGAATAAGGCATTAGAAACCTAAGGAGACATAGCAAATTAAAACCTTGATACCTTTGGCGCTAAGCTTTTCAACTGCTAAAGATAGAGAGGCTTAGCCAGGATAAAGTGTATAGAGTCAGAGACGTGTACAGAATTATCCTGGGTATAAGTTCAGGTACCTGTGCCATTTTATCACTTTAGTCCATGTGCCCATTTTTTTTTAGGACAGGTTTAATTTTCTGCTGCAGGATGTCCCTTCAGCTTTTGGAGTTTAAGATGCTCATCTTATACCCAATGGAAAATTTTGATAATGTTAGTGTATGGTTGGTGGCTTTCCCAGTAGCCTACTTCAGATGCTTTTAATGATCATCACCAGTTGCAGAATTTTTAGGAAAGGGAAGGAGAGAAGCTGGAACTGATGGCTGAGTAAAGTTATAGCTGTAAAGCTCTGGTTGTCCATAATGAACAGTGGCAGTGAACAGTGAAGATTTAAGCAAGGTTGTTTTTCGAGGGTCCACTGATGGTTTTCCTGTAACTCTTTAAAAATATTTTTATTACTTTTATATGGCTTCATTACTATTGAAAGCTTAAAAATCAATTCCCAGACTTCCTAGGCAGGTATGTTCTCTTTTGAGGGTTGCCTTCTCTAAGACTTTATCAGCAGAAGGAGTATTTGAGTTGATGACAAATGCTGCCAAAATGAGAAGTGTGTGTGTTTCTCAAAACTCGTGATCCCACAGTTAAGTCGAGGGCGTAGATAAAGGACCCAGAGCTGTTCTTGCTGGCACACTTATCCTCAGACTTTAGTAAAGTACATGAATGAAGGCAGAGGACTGGGAAACACTCTTGAAGGAGGGAGTGCCCATCAGCTTGTAAGCCAAAGTAAACAGTTCTTGTAATTGAAAAATAGACTTCCTGGAAGGAGAGAACCAGAGAAGTGGGTGTGAAGTGCAACCAGCAAGCACCATTTTCAGTGAGATAGACAGCTGGGTTAACCTGAGTCCTGAAAAGAACCTCTCAGAGATATTTGGGGAAATCACTTGCTTGAACCAGCCTTTGACTGGCCTGTCGTGCCTATAGCTGTATCCAAAGATGGCACTTGGGAAGAAGAGGTCACATTTGTGATAGAGAAAGCAGACTGATGGGGCATTTTGAGAGGTAGAAATGAAGCCATCAGTGGCAGAACCAGTGGACCGGTGGGATGGCAGTGGGAAGGTATCCCTGAGCCTGTATGTATGGAAATGCAGGCATTCTCTGTCAGTCTTTTGTCACAGTGAGAAAACGTCATTACATTGGATAGCTATGTACACGTGGGAGATTATGTGATGCATGCACATACTTGTGCATGCACATCCATGTGTACAACATGCACACGTGCAAAAAAGGTTGCTCACAGGGTGATGTGCATTGCTAAAGGTTGCTCTTGATAGTCTATTATGTCCCTTCTTCTGTGTCAGGAGTGTGTTTTTCTAACTGAAACTGTTAGGTTCTGTTAATTTCAACAGCAAAAAACAAACAAAAAAAAAAAACATGGTAGTTTGTCTCCTAAGTGGCTTACGTAAAGCTGTGGGCGTCTTTCCCTGTGTCATCTCTTCTGCAGTTCCTAAGGTACTTACTAGGTTGTAGTAGCTGATGTCATACCCATGCTGTGTGTCAAGAAAGGTAGACTATGAAAAAGGATTGTTGCAGACATTCCTTAGAACATTTCATGCCCAGAGATTTTTGGAGCTTAGCTATTGTATGAGGGAAGGGGCCTTGCCTTATAAAAGGAGACCCAAGCCCCTTATTAAAGGGGTCACTCAAAAAAGGTATTATCTAAATTCCCTCTTTGTAGTTTTATTTCTTTTTTTTTTTTTTTTTTTTTT
>NW_016107403.1:5584217-5598425 GCF_001604975.1 Cebus imitator
TGCCTCAGCCTCCTGAGTAGCTGGGATTACAGGCACGCACCACCATGCCCAGCTGATTTTTTGTATTTTTAGTAGAGACGGGGTTTCACCGTGTTGACCAGGATGGTCTCAATCTCTTGACCTCGTGATCCACCCGCCTCCGCCTCCCAAAGTGCTGGGATTACAGGCGTGAGCCACGCGCCCGGCTAGTTTTATTTCTTGAATGTATTTCCTATCATTAGCTATGTGTGCTGGGGCCAAATGTTGGGTCCCTTGCCATCTTTTAAATAATATGCTATAAAGGGAACATAACTTTACTAGACAGTTTGGGAAATAGAAGAAAAACCTATTCAAAATGCTTTTGTTCCAAACACAAAAAGTAGTTCCATTTTTTTGTACATATCCCTCTCTAGCCTTACTCTATAGACATTCGTTTTTCCTCCCCACAGCTTGTGTCATCCAGCTAACATTATATCAAGTGCATTGTCCCATGTTTCTATCTTGTCTTCATTATTATAATTTGTCAAGTAATTGGATTGTACTGACTGCAGTGTTACTCCTCATTTTCTTTCCCCCGTCCTTTCCATACTACTTAAAAAGCAAGAAAGAAAAAAAAATGTATTTAAGAGAAAATTCTATGTAGTCGTAATGGAATTTATTTTCCTGAGTTGCGTGGGTGCGCTCCAGACAGGTAACTGTGATTGTGTCATCTCTTCTTACTAAGCATCTGACCACTCACTACCTGTGCATCTGATCCCTAGGCTCGTGGCATGAGGGGTGTGGCTCTTGGATGTTTTTGTTTTATGAACTTAGTATCAGCAGAACCGTATCTACTCTAAGAGTGTGGAAGCTTTGTAAATTTAACTAACGATTTGTAGGTTTTGTGAAAATAGCCGGCTCTCTAGATAGAGACATTTTAATTCTGTTGCTTTTTTTTTGTAGCATATTATTGGATTGCAAATGTTTACTTAGTATGAAAAATGGATATAATTAAGTTCTAAATAGGGACTAGATATTAACTTCAAAATGAATTCACAGCTTTTATGCTTTGCATATGCCGTAATGCTGCTGTTACCAAGGATTTAAAGCAGTTTTCCACTTCTACTATCTTATAAGTTAAAACCAGAGCCCTAGACGTTATCCAGCAAGGCAGCTATAAAATTTGAAAAAATCTTCGGATCATTGTCAGGATTAAGTTTGTTGAAATTCTATCTGGAAAGTAGACTTTTTCTTGTAGTATTATTATTATTATTGACTCATACAGTGCAACTCATACTGGTTTCATATTCAGAAGGTATATAGCATCCATTGTAATATTTCAGATTAATTTCTGCAGTCTTTCTTTAAAAATACAAATCCTCAGAACAAATTGTCTAAACAGTATACAAAATCAAATCACCAGGCTTCAAGTATATTTTATGTGAATGATAAGTTCTCTTTGAATTAGCAAAAGGAAGACAAACATTTCAATTACCTCTTTAATATTAAATTTTTGTTTCTGAATTATAAATCTTTGGTATATATTTTACACTAATTATATTTTCAATCAGCATAGTCCAGAAAACACTGAACCTGGCTGCTTTTTAGTTGGAAAGAGTACCTATTTAGACTTTCTAAACCACAGTGTGTGGCTAAGTGATGAATATGCACTATTACACTTCCAAAAATACTTTTTGGACCAACATATTGACTTAAGGGAGCATACTTTGTACTGAAAAAGTGAAATCACATCAAATTTAACAGTTTAACCCTGCATATTTGTAGAATTTTAGTTAGATCATAGGATAATGACATTTGCTAAAGTCAGCAAGCATGTAAAATAAACATTTTGAAGTTTGTTATTTGTGTTCTACAATAATGTTTGGCATCTACCATAACCACTGCTACCAAAATGTGTATGCTGAAATTGTATCTCCAGGATGAATAAAGAGGTGGTGGAAGGCAAGCTGACGCCTACTAGAAAAAAGGTTTAGAAAGAGAGAGAGGGCCTGGACTTTTCTTAGCTTCACTCCAACATAGGGCCTGTAGCACCTATTTATAACCAATTTCTAAAACTTCAAGGTGGGAATTAATAGATTGTCTCCAGTTTTATATAGTTCCTCTTTAGTCAGTTGATCTTTATTATTACCCAAAGCTTCAAGTGTTTTTTGTTTTTATTTTTTGCCAAAAGCTTCTTACCAATGTGATTATCAGTGTTTAAATTCATTTATAATGAAATGGATTTGTGTCTTTCTTGCTCTACGGTAGACAGTGAAGCCTCCATGACCTGTGTAAACTTCAGATTGAGGTGAATGTTTAAACAGTAGGTGAGTGCTCCTACAGTGTCTCTGGACTGCGTTTCCTTGCTTACAGAGCCCTGGAGCTGAGCCAACCCGCATTAGCGGTAGGAGGAGAGGCTCGGTTTTGAGAGCCCTGGGTTTATTTCTGGCTATGGGGATAGGATATGAGAATGCGGGAGAAGGTGTAAATATAGTTTGAGGGAGGTCATAGACTTGGAGGTTCTTGCCAGGGGTAAATGCTGGATGGATTTGTTTATGGATGGATTTGATTATAGCTGCTTCATGCTTTTACCTCTGGAGTTGGTGCTTCCAAGGGGTAATGCTCATTGTCTGGATCACTTCTAGCGGGTATCTCAGAATTCTTTGCTGCACAAACCATAGCAGTTCTCTTCCCTTTCTTCTGGTATTTGTATTCAAATGCCTGACTTCCTGACCTGCTGTGAGGGTTGTACACTAAACTTCTTGGGAAAAGATGGGTGTGTAAATACTACAAGCTTTATAGCATTTGGGGATGGAGTTGTGGGTTTTGGGAGTTTGTGACCCCATCTATCTGTGTATCACTATCTTTAATGTAGAGAGACAGACAGAGCAGCAGTTCCTGAACCCTGTCTTTTGTTTCTCCATGGGTTGGTCACTGATTTCCTCTGTGCTGGGTCTGAATCCCTTTCCCTTGCCTCCCCCCATGTGGATTCAGGAAGGCCCACATCCAACAGCTGCCCTTGGTCAACCCCCAGCCCTGCGCACAAGTGTTCTCTGCTTTTTGGAGCCAGGGGCACTGTCCAGCCAGCTGATGACAGCTCATTGGTGGCACTGGTCTCACTCCAGCGCTGGCTCTGTCCTCTTGGCCCGGTTGCTTCCTCCTTAGAGGATTAGTCACCCCAGTCTTGGGGCATTTTACCCACCTATATGACTAGCACATGTTGCATCCACTTGCCAAGGAGTGTTAGGGATACAGTCTCAAGAAAACCTGCCCAGTTGAAATGACTTCCTCGAGAAATTTAAAGGATAAATTCCATAAGAAGAAACCATATTTTATTAATGAGAGACAAACTTGTGCACTAGTGGGAGTTCAGACTTGGAAGCCAGTGCATAGTCCAGCCTGGCGACGTGCATGATGTGTTACCCTGGCCAAAGCTCCCCAACCTCTGTTCATGGTTTCCATCTGTAAAATGGGAATAAGAGTAGTATCCATTTATTTTGGGTGGCTATGAGGAATACTTCATTCATTCATGTAAAACTCTTAAATAGTGGCTTATATACAGGAAGCACACAGTAAATGTACGTTACCATTGTATCTTTGTACCTCAACATCTAACACTATGGTTTATACATAGCGCATACGCTTTAATGCTTTGTTGAGTAAGTGTAATACTCAGAAGGTGGGCAAGTGATTTCCTCCTCTCTTACCATAAAATAAAAGTAGTATTTGGTTGCAATAAGGCATCATAGGCATGAAGACATTTACTCCCTAGCTGCTGCCAGGGAGAAGAATGTTCAAAATTCTATGTTGATAATTGGGTGCCTGTGATTTGTTAATCATACTTAACAAACTCAGTTTATCAGGTGTTGCACTAATATTTACTGGCTCCGGAGGTGAAAGGACAAAGCCATCAGGTGATTTGTTTCCAAAAAGCATTGTTACTGGGATATTTCAGACTCCAAAATGTGCGGTGGTCATTATTAACGAGACTTTGCCCTTTCTATAGTTAGGGGCTTACTCTGCATTGTAACTTAGTTTGCTTTTAAGGCAATAGATGGGAAGAGGGTAGATAGATGCTCCGTAATTGAATAGCCTACTGGGCTTCTGCATAGTCTACTCACTGTCTAGCACAGCACTGTGTAAGTTAGCAGGTGTTCAGTAAATGTATTTTAAATCAATGTGTAATTGATGGCATATTTTTCTTCACATTATAGCACATTGATAGGTGCTTGTGAGGAAGTTTTGTTCATGATTTTCCTCCTAGGCATGCGCCACCTAATGTGTTTCTCCCTAGCTGTGGGGTATTGAATTTGAGGCTGCTCTTGGCATTACTGCCCATCTCTAAGAGGAACAAATGGTCCCCCAAATGGTCCAGATGCGACAGTAGGGGAAGGAGTGCCACCACTCATTTTAAGGTGCCTGGGCCATACTCTGGATGAAGCTCACAATGCTAACAGGAGGTAAGCCTTTTTTTTTTTTTTTTAAAGTTAAAAAAGTTAATTTAAAAGTTTATGCTGATGCTGTTTAATATGGCAAAGACTTAAAGGGTATACGTCCTTCTGTTTGCTTGGTGGGGACTGCTATCCTGGAGATAAGAGATTGTGATGCAGAGTTTGGACCGTTCCTGATGTGGCGACAGTCCTCTGACTCCAATCATTTTCAAAGTCTGTCTTTTTGGTTAACAAAAGATGTCAAGCTAGAGATTAATATGTGCAGAAAACAGTTTTTAAAAAGTGATCATATCTACAAAGGTTATAAGAACATGAACCTGAAGTCCTGTTACCAGCATTTTGTAAGTGCTGCTTCTCATTCTAAAAATATTTATTGATTTTAAAAACAAAATCTGTAACAGGATAGCAACAGTAAAAATCCTTCTTATGGAGAAATGTAGAGCTTTTAACTAACATATATACTCATTCAAACAAAACAGCTTGTCTTGTTTTTAAGGAAACATTTCTGTTGTCCATTGTATAAATTGTAATAACTTTTCTTTCCTTTTCTTTCTTTTAGGTCTCTGTGTTCCAGATTTTTTTTTGTAACTATGAAATTCTTGCCTTGTATTCAACTTAAAATGAAATAAATTTATTTCAGTGCAAATGGGTACACTGTGATTCTTGTGTGGCAAAATCATGCAGGTAGTTTGAAGAATTCATCATTTTATTAAAAAAAGGATAGGAGAGTATACAAATGCTTTCCTTCTTTCTCATGTTTCTCTCAAATTGAAGTGATCCATTTAAAATCTGATCTTCATAAAAGGAAGAGCTGTCAAAGGACATCTGATTTATGGGTCATCTGGTTTGCTTCTGCTGTAGTTCCACACTCTGCTGGGGTACAAAAATCAGGCACTTTAATTTCATTCCTGACAACAGTGCAGGCTGCTCAAAGTATAAGAAGAGCAGCACATGGAGGTAATGTGCAGTCTTCTGAGCAGAGCACTGAACTGGTTTTTAATGAAGGGTAGTAAGCACTTAGGGTCCAAACTCTAGTTAATTCCAGAAAACATATCCTCTCACTAGTGTTGGGTCTTAGTAAATGAGTGCTTGAGAGGAAGGAGGTCATAATTGGTCAGGGATTCTATTTCTTTTTTTAAGAAAAGCAATTGCTTAGAATGAGGTGAATCTATATCAGGATATCTTTTTGTGGGATCTTATTAATCATCTTACCCATAGATTTACTGTATGATCAAACTTAACCATAAAGATTTATTAAAAACAATGGTTTGGTTAAAAAAAGAAAATGTGTGTACAGGAGGAATGTAGACATTTAGTTGAAGTACAGTTGATAGACTTTGACCACTCCAGGGATACTTTCTCCATGGACTGTCTTACAGAGGCAGAACCTAACTACAAATGCTTCTTGTGACTCTAATGCATGAATGGCAGCCCTAAGTGGGGTCCTCTTCACTGACTCCTTCCCAGACTCCCCAGCACCATTTTCCCTTTCCTTCTGTTCCAGTGTCTACACCCATCAGTCAGGTACTCCTGTCCTCAGAGTGCTGGTCCAGCCATGTTACCCTGCTCCCCATTCTCCCGCACGAGACCAGGCTGAAGTCTGCCTATTCACCTGTTTATGCTATTTATTCGTTGCCAGCTTCCTTTTTTGAGTTCCAGTGGAGCAGTACTGTTGTGTTGGAGGGATTTGGCACTGCATACTATGTCATGGTACTCTGAGCTGCTCCTCTTGGGTCCACATGGGGTCAGAGTTATTCAGTCCCATCATGCTGCAGCCCTAAGCTCTAGAGGGTGACTTTAATAGGATGCACATCCTGGAGCTTAATTTCATCAGCCTTGGGGGCCTGCAAGCAGAAGGAGTTGGAAGCCCTTGAGAGGCCAGATCCTGTGGGTTTGAACCCAGGGCTCTACAAAGTTAAAACCTACAGGACAAAGAAATCAAAAGAAGGACATAAAGTTTGGGAGACACTGAGTCTGCAAGGCAAAGAAATCCAGTATTGCAAGGGGAGAATTTAGGGAGGTTGAAGTTTGGTTTGCCCTCTGAATGAAAGTGTTATGTGGGTATTTGTTAGCCAAAAAGACCTCAGACTTTGAAAATGACAGCAGTCAGAGGACTGTTGCCATACAGGAATCAGAATTGTGGCATTGGAAGTTTCCTCAGCAAAGCACCTTTAGACCAGCCTAATTTTACAGATTAAGGAATTGAGACCCATAAAAGTTTGTTATGTTCTCTTATTTTTGAAAAAATTTCCACTATGTCTGCAGCTATGGCCACTTTTTCCTGCGTAACCTGAAGAGGTCGAGGAGCTTTCTCTTGCCCACTATGGAGGGAACTCCTGGGACCCCCTGCTGCTCTTCCTGCCCCATGACTTTGTCCCAGAATACAGAGGACAGTGGGCTGGATCAAGCCTCTGCTGAACTTTTCCCTGCCAGCCTCCCTGCCTGCCGCCTTGCCCTTGCCCTTGCCCTCGCCCCCGCCCCTACCCCCCACGCAGGAATCCAGAGCCCTCCCAGTGGTGGTGTGAAGCCACTGGAATGTGGCACTCTGACCCCCGGCAGTTGAGTGTCCTGGATGGACTTGGCCTGGGAAACAGGAAGGACTTGGGGGAGGGGGAAGGAGTGCCCCATGGCCTTGAGGTGGGATAGAGGGAAAGGAAATGCTGCCCAGTGCGGCCTCTCAGGCAGCCCCCGCTGGACTCCCACACTGGGGGTGGGGCTGGCAGGGCAGGGAGCAGGCAGTTTTCCTTAGACCAGGCCTTGGGCTGGGGCCTCTGGCAGAGCCAGGCTCAGGAAGGTGAGCTGCCAGAGCAGCTGGGGTGAGGAGGAAAGGATGTGAGGGGAAGGAGGAGGAGCAGGCTAGAAGGCAGAGGAAATTGTAGTAGGAGATGACAAAGGTGATAGATGAGAGAAGGAATGTCCAGTGACTGTGTGGACTAGACACACTGCTCAGTTTAGAAACCAAATATATTAGAAAACAGGAAAGACCCTCCTAAAGAAACTTCCAGCTGGGTGCAGTGGCTTGCACCTGTAATCTCAGCTACTCAGGAGGCTGAGACATGAGAATGGCCTGAACCTAGAGGCAGAGGTTGCAGTGAGCCAAGATTGCAGCACTGCACTCCCGCCTGAGTGATAGAGTGAGACTCCATCTCAAAACAAAAAACAAACAAAAAACCTTTCCTGCCATTTTTATTTTAGAGAAAAGCACACCCCATTTGGAGACCCCACTGCTTTTTAACATGCCTAGCCTTGGCAAAGATAAGAGCCACGGGGGTTAGTGAAAGGGATGGGTACACATCCAAGTGTGAGGCCAATTGTTAACTCACCCATCCCTTTCCGTTTTCTGTCATTGGCGGACGCACGTGGACCACGCTTGGGTCTGTTACATCCCTCGGAGAGGTTTCCAAAAAACCTGAGGATGAGCCTCAGGGCAATGATATGCCCACCAGCTCCTTGCCCCTTTCCAGGATTAGGGAACCTTATATCCTCAACTTCTTCCCATTTAAAGCCTTTGGCAGAATCAGGATGCAGAACCAGGGCCTGGAACTGCCTCGGCAAACCCTTGTGGAACTACTAGCAGATCATGCTGTTTCCAAACTGCACGTGTTGACAAGCCAGCTTCTCATTGGGGATGTTTAAAATTAAATTCCGTGCTCTTGGGAAAGGAATAGAAACTATAGGCAGAGTCTGTTTCTGAAACACCTGTTTTAAGTGAAGTGCGATCCTTACTGCCACCATACCTGAAGGGCTTGTGTTTCCTGTGCAGCTGGAATCCCTCTGTGCTGAGTAAATTAACTTCTGTGCCCAAGGTAGTCTTGAATGTTAATTAGTGCTCCGTGGCCGTGCCACACATCCTGTCTGAAGAAAGGGTGCTAATGTCCTTTTATGAAGCCCTAGAATAGTGGCCCTGGTGTTAAATAGAAGTGTCTTGGTTATTACACCAATTTATTGGGCCTACAAGCCCAGCATACAGCACCCCTTTCCTCCATTCGATTGATAAGAAAGACACCAGGCGAGGCCCATTGTGATGTTGCAGGCAGTGCCACAGCCCAGTTGGCCTGTGCCTCCCGATCAACGTGTGCATCTTCTGGTCTGCCCTGAGAACTTACCAGTCTTCCATAAATTGGAAGTTCAAAACAATGGAATTCTTCAAGAACAAGTGCATACACATAAATGTAAAGCTGGGCATCTCTGTATTCTAATCCTTTGAAATTTGGTGATCATTATTGTTCGTTACATAGGATCTGGATTTGATCAGAGCATTGTTTGGGAATTGTCTGCGTTTGGTATTTCTTTTTATATCCTAAAAGCTGTTAGTTCTTGAAATGTGTACCGAACCTAATAAAATAGTAATTAGATGTATTTCCACAAATTGTGAGCTTTGTCATTTGGATAGTTTTTCTGAGACTTTTTTTCCACTATAAACACCAACTTTAAATAGAATAACATGACAGAATCATGATCTTCAAAAATCCACCTACTTGTAACTGCATATGAGAATACATATTGCTGTAGCATGTGGAAAAAGGACTGATTCATACCTGTTTTATTTACATTTTCTTTTGGAAGCTAATTATTTTCTATGTGTATATTTATGCCTACTTGTATTCTAATATGAAATGTAGAAGTCTATAAAATTTTTTTCCTTAATTTTGACACTACTGTGTTTAAAAGTATCTGAAAGTTACCTGTTTGCTAGTCCTTGGAAGGCCTGAATTATTATAAAGTTTGTTTCTTTGCATCTCAGCCATTCCCAAAAGATTTTCGATATGAGTGCATAAGCAGTGAATAAACAAACCTGAAACTTCGATACCTACAGAACATTTTTAAAGCTGCTGCTTTTTTTCCATGCAGTATTATTAGTAGAGAATAATATTAGTTACCTCATAGAGCAGTCACTTACTCAGGTTTACCATTCATTTACTTCAGCAGGTGGCTATTGCGGCCTGCTGTGTGTTCAGCACGGAGTGGGTATAGAAATGAGGGAGGCAGTTTCTGCTCCCAGGAAGCTCAGCAGTGCCTTAGGATAGGGAAGAGTGCTGGGTTTGGGGTGCTGGAAAGAAAGGGATGGGTGGGAGAAAATTGAAAATCAGACTTCTTTGAAGAAAAGATATTTAAGCCGGGCGCGGTGGCTCAAGCCTGTAATCCCAGCACTTTGGGAGGCCGAGGCGGGTGGATCACGAGGTCAAGAGATCGAGACCATCCTGGTCAACATGGTGAAACCCCGTCTCTACTAAAAATACAAAAAATCAGCTGGGCATGGTGGCACATGCCTGTAATCCCAGCGACTCAGGAGGCTGAGGCAGGAGAATTGCCTGAACCCAGGAGGCGGAGGTTGCGGTGAGCCGAGATCGCACCATTGCACTCCAGCCTGGGCAACAAGAGCGAAACTCCGTCTCAAAAAAAAAAAAAAAAAAAAAAGAAAAGATATTTAAGCTGGGCACGGCATGGTAGTAGCAGCTTTCTAGGTAGACAGGAGGGAAAAAAAGTGTTCCTAAGCAGAGGAATGGGACCTGTAAATGCCATTGGAGTGAATATGCATAGTATACTCAGGGAAACAGCTGATTTAGTAAATATTTATGGAGACCCTGCTATGTCCTGAGCCCTGTTCCAGGTGCAGAAGACACAGCAGTGAACAAGGCAAAAATTCCCACTAACTGGAGCTTTCTAGTAGAATCAGCCAAATTAGTAAGGAAAACATACAGCATACCAGAGGAGAGAAGTGCTACGGAGAAAAAGCTGAGAAAGGGGACAGAGACGGCCACAGTGGTGTCTGGTTTGCAGTTTTGGTGGTCTGGTAGTGTTGCAGGTAGTCGAGTCTGATTGAAGACCTGAAGGTGTGCTGGAGTGAACCGTGCACACACCTGGAGTAGGATGTTCCAGACAGATGGAACACAAGTGCCAAAGCCTTGAGGCCGCAGTAGCCAGGGAGGAGAAGAGGTGCCGGCTACACAGTGGGAGGTAACTGGAGGGTCAGCCAGGGCTAGGCCCAGGCCTCATTTATCAATGTGACCTTGTGGTCAGGAGAGTGCCATCCTAAATTTCTAGTTACGGTTTGTGCTGTCATCTCTGGAACCCTAAACTGACGATCCAGTGACTTGGAGCTGAGTGTCTGTTAGGTATAGAAGTAAGATACTACACAAAGGAAACTCCAGTTTTGTGAGAATTGTTTAAATATGTTTTTCAAACATGTTCTTAAGATTTTTTAATCTTTCTGTGTTCTTGTTACAGTTGTCTGGTTTATTTCACGTGAATGTTAGGGATCAGATCACTGCTGTGTAAATCATACTCCTTCCAAGGTATTCATATTCATTTGTTAACATGGCCTAAGGCAAGAGTCCTGCTTTTCATTGTCCCCTAATTTATATTTGCTTCTTTCTGGAGAGTTTTAAAATGAATTTCGAGGACTTGATGCCTTTAAAATCAGTGGATCAGGCCCTGTGTTGCGAGGTTTCTTAATAGGCCACAGTTGCCTCTCTGGTTCTCATTTCTAATTTATAGCACTACTGTCCACCTAAACATACGCTAATCATGTGGATCTTAATGATGAAACCAGGTAACTAGGAAGTGGTATGCTGTACATATGAAGCAGTATTCATTGAATATTGCTGGCAGTTTTGTTTTGTTGCTGGGACCAGATTCTTGGAGTATATAGTAGGAATAAAAAAAAAAAAAAAAAAAAAAGCTTAAAAAAAAAAAAAAAAAAAAAAAAAAGAAAAAGTAATCAAAGGTTTGGGTTTTTAGGCAAGATATTTAGGGAAGACATTTCTTTGTAGAACAGTATTAGAGTTAATGGCAAGGATCAGTAATATAATTGTTGTAATTTATATTACTCTTTCATTTATCTTCCACTTGGCTTATTTTGAAGACTTCAGATAAATTATTAAGGTAAAGTGCACAGTAGTGCTGAAGTTGATTTGTAAAAGCATTCCTTGCAAAAATGATTGCTAGCTGAATTCACAGTTATTATCCTGAAAAGATTCCTTATTGCTACTTCCAGATCATTACACCTTTTAAAAACTATTATTTGCTATTCAGAGTATTGCTGTATATGGAGGTCTTAGCAAAGAACCCCTTGTTTCCTGGATGATAGATGAGTTGAGATCATGTTTATATTGTTGGGTTTTCTGTTCTGATGGCTCCAAAGGTACTTCTGCAGCTCTGTTTGTCTTGGCTGCAAGGTGTCATAGAGGAGCCTCTGCTTGTCCTTGTGGTTAAGGGACCATCAGCAGGAGTCTCCGGGCCATATTCACTGGAGACAGACCTCATCAGAGTGAGATGGGAGAATTAGTGGTATTCCTGCCCTTCTTTTCACTGATGCTCAGGTCTTCTGGATTGACATGAACTTGAAGTTTTGCCCAGCCTTTGGCAACCTCACTTTCCTATTTCTTCAGTTTCTCATGTCCCCTGCTGGGTGACAGCCTATATGGGATTTAGATCTAGATTGCTCAGCTTCCCTCTTCAGTGAAACTGATTAAACCATGGAGAGTGCTTATTCCACTCTGTGGCACATAGAAAGTGCCCAGTGAGTGTTAGCTGTTATCAGAAGATTAGTCTCGGGGGGTGAAACGTGCTTTATTATCTATGCTACCTGTTCACTAGTATAATGAAAAAATGTATCTCCTTCAAAGTGCCTGTTTTCAGAGCACCATGTGCATTTAATCGTTAGAAGTTCTGGTCATATTTCTTTTCACTCTGGTGGTTCACACTTTTGGATATGTGTAATTCCCATATGTAGTTTTCTGGTTTACTATTGGTGATTTCACTAACAGATTTTAGGTTAGAGTATCCAATAATATTTATAAAATGGTACTGTGCATTATTCATGTCCTCAAGCCACATTCTGGCAAGAAGCATTAACATGTTTATGTGTCACATTATCTAATTATTGTCATAATATACAGGAGTGGCAGAAAGAGAGATTAAAAGTTTATTATTTAAGTTATTTAACATGGTTGAGGCATAGTATATTCATTCACTCATTCAACATGTCATAAATGCTGATTATGGAAGTGTTGCTTAATATGGTATTGAGGTTAAAAGAAAACTTGAGTTAATATTAGTATTTCACAAGTAGAAAGGCTGAGATCCAAAGATGTTTCTCTTGTTATTTCTAAATGATTGACTTTCTTCCTCTACCACCACACTTACTTTCCAGAAACAGTTTGCCACTTAAAGACTCACTTGCTTTGTTTAAATTCATGTGCTCATCCTCCCTGTCCCTATTTATTCCTTCTGCAGGCATTTATTTTGCCAAGCTACTATTTGCTAAGCCGTATGACAGTTCAGTGATGAAGGGTAAAAAGTAGATCCTTAGTTTCAAAGAAGCCACTTCTGGTAAAGAAGATTAGATGAACAATTTCAATGTGCTGCTGTAAGTGAAATAATTTTAATAGATATGCAGAAGTCTTACATTGGAAATAATCATTCAGTCCCTATAGAGAGGGGAAACCTAAAGAAAGTATTAATCACTGAGGAGGAGTTTTCAGTGCAGGTGAAGAGCAGTAGCTTTCTAGGAAGAGAGAACAGCCATCAAAGTCATGAAACAACATAGGGGCATTTAGGCAATTTATAGTCACTGAGTCTTACTGGAGGAAGAAGGAGGCATGGAAGAGATGAGGCTGAAGAAATATGTTGGGATCAAGTCTAAACTGGCATTGCGTTCCATGCCAGGGACTCAAATGACCGCATGTTGGACTTCATTTTGTAGACCATTGCTTTGCAACTTCATATCCTTCAGAAGTTTGGGCTGGGCGTTGTGGCTCACTTTGGGAGGCCGAGGTGGGTGGATCACCTGAGGTCGGGAGTTTGAGACCTGCCTGAAACGTGGAGAAACCCCATGTCTACTAAAAATACCAAATTAGCTGGATGTGGTGGCACATGCCTGTAATCCCAGCTACTCAGGAGGCTGAGGCAGGAGAATCCCTTGAACCCGGGTGACGGAGGTTGTGGTGAGCTGAGATGGCGCCATTGCACTCGAGCCTGGGCAACAAGAGTGAAACTCCATCTCAAAAAAAAAAGAGACAGCTTAATGACTTGGCTTAATCCAAGGATGGCTTTTTAGAGTATCTTATGAAGAGATCAGATAGGAAATAATTAGACATTTCTCCAAGATACTTTTTTCCTGAGCCAAGATTTATTAATTTTTAAGTAAGAGCATGTTTGATAACTGAAAAATTGATATCCTTTGAAGCTGGATAAACATGCAGCTACATTTTTTCCTGGACATACAGTTCAGAGACAGCTGCATTGCTTAATCATGGCATATGCCTGGTTAGAAGGCTGACCTAGCCTTCTTATCAGGGAGAAGGACCTGAGAGTCTCCAGAAGAAGAGCCTTCTCTCAGGGAGAAGACCTGAGATTTGCCTTGGAAACGATTGGCTTCTACTCTTAAAGCAGAGGGAATATAAGAGAGTTAAGTTCTGTGCCACAGAGTACAGTCAGACTAACTGCAGCTAGGAAAGTATGTAAATGGATATTAAATACCTACCTTGGTGATTTAAAAAATTTCTGAAATGGAGCCATTTAGTGTATAACTTTGAGTAACTTCCTGGTAAAATGTCAGAAGAGAAAGTGATTGAAAAATATATGTATCAAAGTATCTGGATGAGTTAACATGCTGTGTGCGACTATTCATCAAAAGCCATTTATAAGATGTTTTAATAATCTTTCTGAAGAACCAGATTTTTTTATTTTGTTAACCACTTTTGTTGCTTTTACTTTCTCCATGTATTTATTATTTCTATCCTTTTTGATTCTTTGGACTTGCTTTTTTTTTTTTTTTTTTTTTTTTTTTTTTTTT
>NW_016107403.1:5598623-5608911 GCF_001604975.1 Cebus imitator
TTTTGTATTTTTAGTAGAGACGGGGTTTCACCATGTTGACCAGGATGGTCTCGATCTCTTGACCTCGTGATCCACCCACCTCAGCCTCCCAAAGTGCTGGGATTGCAGGTTTGAGCCACCGCGCCCAGCCTGGACTTGCTTTGTTGCTCTTTTTTCTATTTCTTCAGTTGGATGCTTAGTGCATCTTTTTTTTTTTTTTTTTTTAACCTTTCTTATGCCCTGTGAGATTTCCCTTTAAACACTGTCCCTAGCTGTGTCCCATGAATGTTTAACATACGGTGCTTCCGTTGTTCTTCGTTTTTAAGCATTTGGTAAGTTTCTTGTAAGCCCCTCCCATTAAAAACTCTTTTTTATTATAGAAACTTCCAAGTGTATACAGAAGTAGAGACAATTGTGTAAGGACAGAATGCTTCAACAATTGTCAGTTCATGGCCAATTCTGTTTTATTAAATGAGAAGATTTACTGAGACCTCAGCTAGTGAATCCTCTAAGAATGGAAATGCTAGAAAGGTCCTGGGAAGTGATATTTACTACATTAAAAGACCTTTGGCTTGCCTTAACTCTCCATATTGATTTCGTTTTCAAAATGAAGTCAAATTGGTCTGATAATGGAACATTATTTTAAATTTAAATTGTGACTGCCATAGGCACGGTTTCCAAGAAATTGTTAGCATTGTACAATTTCAATAAAGGTGCTAGAGTCAAACAGGAGGATAAAGTCTAAAGGGACCTCATGAATTATCCATTCCACGTTCTTTTTGTAATTAAAAGATTGGAGCTTAGAGAGCTACATGCCTTGTGGAGGGTCCTGCTGTGAATGAGTGACAGAGCTAAGGTTGTGGTCTCCTGGGCCAGGGCCCTCTCTGCTACACCATCCTCCTCTGGCTGTTTCTTCATGTATAGTTTAAGATGGTCCCTAGGCTAGACAGAACTGTGAAGTAGGAGAGTTGTGTCTTGTAGCCCCAATCTCTCCTGTCCTCATCGTTTCTTGTTTCATGAAACATGAAACTGGTGTTTCTCTGTCACTTCTATTGCTGAGGTGTATGATGAAAAGTATAGCAATGGGACATAGGCTTATTAACAAATATTTTGCTGTAAGTCGATTTATATCGGATCAGTACTTCTTGTTTTTCAGTGAATTCCTCACTTGGACATAATACCAGTCAGTGTTCTTGGTGTTTGTTATACATTTAGATGTTTGCATCAGTTTAAGAGTTAGTCTTCAACAAATATTTGTGTCCACATTTCAGCATTCCATTGTTTGAAAGGTTCAGGCTGTGTCCACTCTGGTTTATAGTTACATATGCCTAAAATAGTTTCACTTTGTAGAAACGTCAGAAAAATACATTTTTGTAGCATGAATCATTTCTACTGATAACCATAAATTTGCCCTTCCTGCTTTGCATTGATTATAGCACAAGGAAGAGGAGAAGGAAGCACCAGCTTTGGGAACATAGGCCTTAAGCTTGAAGCAGAGAGAATGAAAGCAGACTGCGTTAGATTCCTCCTCCAGCAGAACTGAATGTCTGATAACAGCCAGCCCGGAGCTGGGGGAGTTAAGAGCAGCAATTTTACATTACACTGGAGTTTCTAGGCTGGCATGAAAGGAGATGCCAGTATTAGCTATTTGCATCTTCCTGTAGCCACAGGGATGTGAACAGCTGGAGAATTAATTTGATATATATTCCCAGAAGCTTCTCTTCTGCCAACAGAATTCCATTACTGTGAGCTTCTAAGTGTGTACCGTGAATTTGTTTCTTGCTTTTTAATACCTGCTATAGCCTATTTCTGGTAAGTGGATTGCCATATAATGGGGTGCAGCTATCTCGTGGTTTGGAGTAAACTCTATTAACCTAAACAGATACAAGGAGGAAAAGGTAAGAATCTGAGCATATAAATGCCTTCCACCTTCAGGCTGGTGGAAATTTCATATGAACACACAGTACTTTGTCCAGTAAGTGCACTTATACCTGAAATGTTTTGTTCCATGTCAGTGGAATTTCAGACACCAGCAAGCAGATGGAAAGGCATGTTGAAGGGCATAGAGGTTGAATACAGGACCACTTAGGCTAGTGTTGCCACAGCTAGTTCCTGCAGCTCCTGAGCACAGATGGTCTGTATCCCCTGGAGCTGCTGCTGCTTAGATGTGGTGTTGGTTGTGCCTCCATACATCTTATAAGAGGCCTCTTTCCTCACATCCTTCTTAGTGCCCCCTTTCCTGCCCTCAGGATGGAAACTTCTTTCTAACTAGCTTTTGCATTGAAAATCTCTTAGGTCAAATGTGGAAGGAAAGAATTTTCAGGCATCACCAAGAATATTGAAAGATACTTTTTTTTTTATTTTTAGATGGAGTCTCGCTCTATCGCCCAGGCTGGAGTGCAATGATAACGATCTTGGCTCACTGCAGCCTCTGCCTCCTGAGTTCAAGTGATTCTCCGACCTCAGCTTCCTGTGTAGCCAGGACTACAGGCATGCGCCACCATGCCCAGCTAATTTTTGTAGTTTTAGTAGAGACGTTGTTTCCCCATGTTGGCCAGGCTGGTCTCAAACTCCTGACCTCAGGTGATCTGCCCACCTTGGCCTTTCACAGTGCTGGGATTATGGGCATGAGCCACCGTGCCCACCTGTTGAAAGATATTCTAGAGGAGGAAGAATAAGTCCAGGACAAGACTGAATGTAGGTATAGGAAGTACAGGTGTTTTCTATTTTGGCAACATGTTGTCCACTCTTGAAAAGCAAATTAAAAACCTCATATTCTGTAAAATCACTCATTACACTAAAAATAACAGAGCTGTTGGGAAAAAATAGGGTTGGGGAAGGTTACTCAAGATCTAGGCAACTGTATGCGTAGAGGATAAATGCAAACAAGAATTCAAATCAAAATATTGGCCCAGGTAAGCTGCCCCTGGCATTTATTTGCACCTGGATCTCTGGTAGCTCATCCTTTGCAGATGTGCACAGTCCAAAGCTCATTCTGCTTTCTTTCAGGGCATGGGGTATTGAAGAGGGTCACTTTTAATGGAGACCAGTGTTAACAGAATTAAGCATAAGATCACGTAGTTTCTTCATCATGGATTTTGGTTGTTATTTATTTATTTAAAAATACAAGGGAAAGTGTCTCCAGCTTTCTCATTTCTTCTTGCAGTTTCCCCAGGTAGTTTAATATAGAGGACATTTTAACCATGAGAGCAGTCATTTCTTGCACTAAAGAAAGGAATTTAAGCAAGATTAACGGCCTTTTCTTAAGGTCTTCCATATACTGGTAAGACTTTTAATTGTGAGAAAACTTGTTCCTGATATTTATTTCTATTTATTTATTTTGACAGAGCCCAAACTGGAGTGCAGTGGTGCGATCTTGGCTCACTGCAATCTCCACCTCCCAAGTGTGAGCAATTCTCAAACCTCTGCCTCTCAAGTAGCTGGGATTACAAGCACGCACCACCATGCCCGGCTAGTTTTGTGTTTTCTGTAGAGACAGGATTTCACCATGTTGCCCAGGCTGGTCTTGAACTCCTGGTCTGAAGAGATCTGCCTTTCTTAGTCTCTCAAAGTGCTGGGATTACAGGGGTGAGCCACTGCTCTTGGCACTTTTGACTTTTTTAGAACATTAATGTGCTGGGAAAAATCACATGAGAACCAACAGAACATCTGTATTACACTGACACCATTTTCCTATTTACCAGTTACATATTAGCAAAATGACGTTAAAGAAACACTCATTTTTATGATTCCACGGTAACTGTTAGAAGAGGTACCCAGCATTCTCTGTTATTCCTTGGCCCAGGTGTACCTGCAGGACATGCTCTTTAGAATAGCAGTTCTCAAAGTGTGGGCTGCAGACCCCTGAGAAACCCCAAGCCCTTTTCAGGTGGTACATGAGGTCAAAACTATTTTCATAATAATATTAACATTTTATTCGCTTTTTTTTCTGTTTGCACTTTGCACTGATAGTGCAAAAACAGTGGTACATAAAACTCCTGATACGTTAGTGTGAATAGAGGCTGTGGCACCAAATTGTGCTAGTAAGTTATTGTATTCACCATGTACTTTCAGTAAAGTAAAATGATAAGTAATTAAACAAAATAATAAAATAAAAATTAGTTTCCTTGACGAATGCCCTTGATCGAAGCAGTACAAGTTTATTAAATTTCAGCCCTCAGTTACACATCTTATTAATGTTCTGTGGACTGAAATGGGAAATACACATAAAGTAATTCTGCTGTATACTGAAGCACAGTGCTTGTAATGAGAAAAAGTATTTCAAGATGTCTTCTGAATATCCAAGTGGAAGTGTTGGTTTAGCAGTTAAATATACCTGCCACTTCACTATAGTACTCAATATTGGACATATTTGAACATGCATGAATTTGAATTCATTCATGAAATTAATAGGTTTCTCTATATTTAGAGAAAGTAACTTACCTAATATCCTAATTTAGTATCTTGCACAAATTACAAACTTAAAAATACATTTACAGAGGTACCTCAGTTGTCTTGACCTTTCAGGCTAGGAGACTACATCTTGTCACATTTAGGGTACCAGGAAAAAACCTGCTTAATATAGTTAAAGGCCAGTACCCCTGTTTTTAACTTTTTTTTACTGACCATTCCAAGGAAAAACCAGAAACTCGTAGAGAACCAGAACCTCAATTCTTGTGCTATGTTTGTGGATTCACTTAGGAAAAGAGAGATTTGAAAACATAATTTGCCAAGTGCTGTCAGTAGAACTCTTAGGCTCAGATTTGATTTCTGTAATCAAACCTCATTACATTTTTGCTTTCAGTCCTTGTTGATCTTGTTAAATTATTTTAAAATATAATATTCTGTGATCGAATACCAGAAAAGCATTTGTCTCGGTAGCATGTGGTACTTGATCGTATGAAGCAGTGGTTACTAGGAAAACTATTTCCCAAGGGAAAAAAAAATGCAAAGTATTGATTATGAGGGGGCAGATAATTAAAAGGGTTTACTCTCTCAGAAAAAAATTTAAAGTGTCTAAGATGTTGTCAGCCTTAGAGTCAGAGATGCTTCCTGGCTGGACATAGTGGCAGCAATGTTTCTGAGGGGAATGGTCACCCTCACCTGAGCATCTTCAGGTACAGTCCTCACTTGAGCATCTTCAGATGAGTCTGCTGCCGCTGCCAGGAAGCTTCTGCTGAGAAAGATGCAGAAAACAGCAAGGGGCCAGCAGCCTCATCAAAGGCCTTTTAGTTCTAATTCCAGGTTTGGGGGAAATGATCTTCCTGTGGGGAGGCAGAGGAAAGAATCTGGCAGTGAAAACCAGCTGGCTGTGAGATGGGCTTCTTGGAAGGACTGTTGATGCCATCCAGGTGATAAGAGGTTGAAGTCTTAGAGCTGAACAGGGGAAGAGAGTAATGACAGGTGATGCCTACTGAGAAATGCACCCAGTATTCCAAGCATTTCTTTGAAATGTGTGCCTCATACAATGCTGTAATGATAAGCTTTTAAAAAAGATTTGTATTGCATAAACATGTTCTTTATAGTATCTTGAAAGTTTTCCTTGTGATTTTTAGATATGTATGTATATGTGTGTGTGTGTGTGTGTGTGTGTATATATATACACACACACACACACATACACACATTTTTCAATTAGGTACTTTTTTGTTTAATAAAAAGACAAACACAGCCAACTGCATTGACCATACCAGTGACGTGTGTGTGTATACACATATGTATGTATAATAGATACACACATATATACACACGTGTATGTATATACATATGTGAGGCTTCTTTGTCTACTGGGGAATTATGGCTTACATAAAACCACTGTGATAGGGGACAACAGGTCTGTGCAGATGTTTGTGGGAGCATGGAAGATGAAGCAGCTTATTCTCCTGGGGCAGGTGGAGAAGGTTTCTCAGAAGAGGTAACATCTGAGCTAGGTTTTGAAGGGTAAGCAGGAGCTATCGGAGGAAGAAGGGAAGGAGGTATTCCAGGAGGACAACACTCCCAAGTAAGGCCTGGGAGCAGTTCCTGTGGGTTATCGTGAGAGCCTCAGTGGGCCCAAAGCATTAGGATGTGACAGGGACTGGTCAAAGACGAATCTGCAGAAGTAGCTACAACCCGTGTCATGAAGAAGCTGATAATCGACTGTAAGAAGCTGGGACATTGTCTTGTTGCCAAAAGAGAACCACTGGGCAGGTTTGTTTTTTGAGGAAGATGGATCTGGGGACATTGTGGGGAATGAGGTGGAGGGACAAGAGAATAGTGGCAGGGAGCCAGGTTTGAGGACATTGTGGTAGTTCAGGAGAGGGATGTCTTCAGGGAGTTCCAATTATAATGGTGGGAAGGGATGTTTACTGTGGAAAATATTCTGCAGTAGAATCAACTCAGTAACTACACGTATTTATAAGAACATCATAAAGTTTTCCTCTCAAAACTGTGAAGGGAAGGAGGAGAAATATACATAGTTTTTTCAGCAGCTCAAATGTTACTTGAATTTCTTAAAGGTTTTTTTTAATTCGTAGGGCTAAACTATCTTTGAGTTATAAATTTGCATATGTAGTCACAAAAATTCCTTCATGACAAATCTGACTGAACTGTAGTAAAATGCTAGCACTACTGGCATGTTAACAGTTAAACAGAGATAAGAAATCATTTGGATGCACATTTTGTTATAACGGAAGACAAATATCACCTTGTCCATGTTAAATTTTTTCAATATGGTGTTCTTTTTCTGATTTTCCATTCAGAGTACTTTAGTAATTTCATATGTTGAAGATAGGAATGTACCTTTGTGTGTGTATGTTTTATATATATGTTGTGTTTATATGTATATAGGTTGTTCCTCTCTCTCTCTCTCTCTCTGTGTGTGTGTGTGTGTGTGTGTGTGTGTGTGTGTGTGTATACAGACACATGTTGTTTCTCAGGACCAAATATAGGCTAAATAAGAAAACAAATATTAAAATATAAATTGTCTGTCTGTATAAATTTCAAATCTGAAAGATAATCATTTTACTAAAAGCTGAAGCTTTGATCAAATAAGTGAGCCTGATCTTCTGAAATCAAAACACAAGAGATTTTTTTTTTTTTTTTTTTTTTTTTTTTTCATTTTTTGAGATGGAGTCTCGCTGTGTCGTCCAGGCTGGAATGCAGCGGTGTGATCTTGGCTCACTGCAACCTCCGCCTTCTGGATTTAAGCAATTCTCTGCCTCAGCTTCCTGAGTAGCTGGGACTACAGGCACCCGCCACCATGCCCACCTAATTTTTGTATTTTTAGTAGAGACAGGGTTTCACCATCTTGGCCAGGCTGGTCTTGAACTCCTGAATTCGTGATCCACCTGCCTCGGCCTCCCAAAGTGCTGCGATTACAGGTGTGAGCCACTGGGCCCGGCCAACACAAGAGATTTTCTATTATTCCTTTTCAAAGGACCGCCCTGAAGCTCTTCATGTAGTAAATGACATTCTTGTAAAGACCTCTTGATGAGAAAATTATTTATTTCAGTCAGGGAGAGCAGACTTTTGCCTAACTTATGCACTGAGCAATGATGCCAGCAATAAAAGCTAACCCTATAAAAATCAGAGCCATTTGTTTGTACTGTCTTCTGTGAAAAGATTTTTTTTTTTTTTTTTTTTTTTTTTTTTTTTTTTTTTTTCTGAGATGGCGTTTCACTTTGTTGCCTAGGCTGGAGTGCAGTGGCGTGATCTTGTCTCACTATAATCTCTGCTTCCCAGGTTCAGTGATTCTCCTGCCTCAGCCTCCGGAGTAGCTGGGACCACAGGCAAGCACCACCACACCCGGCTAATTTTTGTATTTTTAATGGAGATGGGGTTTTCATCATTGTTGGCCAGGCTGGTCTCAGGTGATCTGCCTGCCTTGGCCACCCAAAGCGCTGGGATTACAGGTGTGAGCCCAGCCAAAACAGATTCTTAAAATGGCATTTATACCTGCCTTAGTTTGAGCAACAGGTTTAAGGTTTCTTAAATTCAAGTACTTTTAAAAATTCTCCTCAGATATGCTTATCAGAAAACGTGTTTACTATTTAACAGTTAGTACCCAGTTCAGGTAGGTAAAGTATCTGTTAAAGATAATGTTAAGTACGGGAAAAAACCAATATAATGGCCCAAAGATTCATAGAGAAATAGTCTAGTTTTCCTATAAGAGATGTTTCAACTCTGAGAAATATTATTAAGAATTGACCCTGCATATGATTCTGTCATATTTGTTGCATTTTTTTGGAGCTGAGTCCCATGGTAGCTGTTTTTAAAATCTACTGTATTTATGGTGATTTGCTCCATTCCATGTCAGAACCTGATTTGGCCTCAGTCTCATTAATCAGTTACCTCAGCCTGTCACCGAGCTGCAGCCCTTTAGTTTTGTTGTTGTTTCTGGCTTTGGGTTGGCAGTGATAGACACTACCAGTCTGTCCCCAGATGCATTAGAGGGGATCCCCTTCATTGTCATTCTTTTGGCGGTGTCTGATTTTTTATGTTTTATTAGCTGCCTTAATGTAGTAAGTTGAAGAGCTGTTTTAAACCTGAAGTTTGTCTCTACCAATAGAGTAAAAAAAAATTAGCTTTTTAAAGAGACAGGGTCTCTCACTCTGTCACCCAGGCTGGAATGCAGTGGTGTGATCATGGGTCCTGCAGCCTCAACCTCCTGCACTCAAGTGATCCTTCCACCTCAACCTCCTGAGTAGCTGGGACCACAGGCATGCACCACCATGCCCAGCTAATTTTTAAAAAATGTTTGTAGAGACAGGGTCTCCCTGTGTTGCCCAGGCTGGTCATGAACTCCTGGGTTCAAGTGGTCCCCCTGCCTTGGCCTCTGGAAGTGTTGGTATTGCAAACATGAGCCACTGTACGTGGCCAAAAAAGAGCTTTTTAAAAAATAATTTTGTAGATTGACAAATATGACTCTTGTAATTTTATTGAACATGAAAACCAGGAATCTTTATTTGATACTAAACATTTTAAAGGCATCTCAATTGTTTTTGTAATAACACATAAGTAGTGGGTTTTTATTTCAAACCTTTGTGCATATAGCTATTAAACGCCTATGTGTATGGCTGTTATTTTAGTTTTTGCCATTATTATGAAGAAGTTGGGTTTCATTCATTTGTAAAATTTCAACCAGACTGCCTTTCACAAATCAATTTGTCAAAATTGAATGTTAATCTTGACATCCCAGCGCATTTTTGCTCTCAGACAGGCCTCTGAATGAAGCTGCAAACACACATTATCTGGTTGTTAATTGTTTTACAGATGAGAACTGGACTGATGACCAACTGCTTGGTTTTAAACCATGCAATGAAAACCTTATTGCTGGCTGCAATATAATCAATGGGAAATGTGAATGTAACACCATTCGAACCTGCAGCAATCCCTTTGAGTTTCCAAGTCAGGATATGTGCCTTTCAGCTTTAAAGAAAATCGAAGGTAAGCATTAATTTTTGTTGACCCTCCAGTCATAAGCCTTAGCATTGTGTAACTCTGAGTAGCAATAGTATTTGAGCTTGAAAAGGCAAAGGCAAGTTTACAGAGAGTGGTAGTTTTTGTAATCCCAACTAAGGTGTATAAAGTTTACTGGGTGCTGATGTGATGTGAGTGTTTCTGAGATGCTGTGGAATGGCAGTGCTGTGGTGGTGTGAGCAGGGCCCTCTGTGCCAGCCCTCCTAGGCCACCTCTGCATAATGGATGATTTCACAAGCGGTGTGCTTGAGATCAGCACCTGTTGTCATCGGGTCCATTCTGCTTGATTTTACCTTAGGATGGTGCTCCATGAGGAGAGTCTGCTAATTAGAAATGCAGCTCATCTGGCATGAAAGAGTTATGTCTTTAGCAGAAATGGGAGAATTGTGCAGTGATAATTGAAGGCTTAGATTGGTTTTGCTGGAGGGCAGGAATCACATAGGGTGTGGAGGGATCATTAGGTGCTTCACCTCTGGAGAGAAGTCAGAAATTGTGTTCAAGTAACAAGAAAATTACACTGATATGGCCCATGACGTTTGTACATTCTTACATACAACCGAGAAAAAACTTCAAGAAACTGAAAATGTGACTCATCACCACAGTCATCTCAAGTGGAGTACCCAGAGCTCGGTGCTGTGGCTCATAGCCAAAATTAAAAAGGGGTAAACCCTGGGTTTGGGTCTCAGCTCTGCCACTGACCAGAGTTAAACTCTCTTACTCCCAGTTTCTTCTTGGGGTTAAAAAAAAAAAAAAAAAAAAAAGCTGAAAGAGACATTTTTACATATACCTTTTATACCTAAAATGATGTCATTGTAAGATGGAGTGGTTGAGGCCGGGCGCGGTGGCTCAC
>NW_016107403.1:5609051-5654679 GCF_001604975.1 Cebus imitator
CCCAGGAGGCGGAGGTTGCAGTGAGCCGAGATGGTGCCACTGCACTCCAGCCTGATGACAGAGCAAGACTCCATCTCAGAAAAAAAAAAAAAAAAGGATGAAGTGGTTGGTTGGTAATATAATACCAAGAGTTCTTAAAGTCCAAAAATCAAGCTTATAAGGGCAGTACAGCAGGACTAAGGTTTTGTAAATGTACTTAGTTTCCAAGTTATAGTAAATGGTAAGGAAGAAGAAATTTGCAGTAGCTTACAAAATAACATTTCTCTTTGTATTTACCACTGCCACTGATTCATTAGAAGAGAATAGAGTAGAAATAGAAATAACATTTGGGAATTACAGAGAATCCTAGAGAACAGTTAGTCCAGTCCTTGAACTTGAACATTGGGAGGCTGAGCTTCCATGCATTTGATGAGTATCAGGCCTAGTGCTAACCACACCAAGTATTCTTCCTGTCACATCTTGACTTAAACAATACCGTTGGGTACCTAACTCATTTCTGTTGTCCGGTTGCCCTTTGCTACCCACACCCAATGCTTGCCACAAAAGAGTATTTTGCCAGTGTCATTATGTAAACATTTAGGGATATAGATGACATAGTCACATGTCTGTTTACATAGTTAATAATTTAGCTGTATATACACATTTAAACTCATATAAAGTCATCCAGCAATTTAGAATTATTGCTTTTTGCCATTCTTACATTTCAGGGAACTGTCCTGAATGGTGAGTGCCTCCCCATTGCTATCATTGTCTCCACTCAGACCCCCTTTCAGGTCACTTAATGCCCTGCTCCTGAACATACCTTCTTCACTGCCACCTGAGTTGTTTGAGGTGCGGCAGATTTGGAATGTAAGGATAATGCTGTCACAGGAAGTTTTGTCCCAGAACCCAGTATCTCTTCACATAAAATTAGGACAATTGCATTTTTAATTAGTTAGTCGTGTATTTATGATCTTTGCAATGTGTAGATTAACTTTATTGATTCCTAAGTGATTCTAAAGAGGCTGTTTGTGAGATCTAGCATTTCCGATTTTGAGACTATTCCCACAGGAATAATTACTGGATCTGATTGAATTTCTTTACCTTTTATTTTCCAACTTACTATGTCAGATGGCTTCCATGTAATGCAAATGTGGAATTCGTTGAGGTCATTTAGGGTTAATGTGTCTTCTACAAACAGTGCTTTGTTATTCAAAATAAAGTACCACGCAGTATGTGAAATCTTGTAAAGAAGTCAGGATTAGGGGATTTCCCTTTTCTGAGAAGCAATTTTGAAAGAAAAAGTCTACTTATATTCGGGTATATATTGTATATGAAAGAATTAGTGATGAAATCATACTTACAAATATTCACGTCATTAATGGTGACAGAGAGTTGGAATGTTATAGGACATCAGGGCCATGGAAGTACGATTTGGAATTATATGATAAGGTATCATGGAGGATAGAGTCTGAGCAATTTAGAATTGTGATGATGATGGATTTCAGGAATGAGGACAATAATGGACAAAAGAATAAAATGTGGAAGTGGGAATCTGCATGACTTACGTGGAATATTACTTAGGAAACTGGTCAGAGAGACCAGGGTTTTATGTCGATGGACAATAGGAAATAAAGATTCAAGGCAGGATAGGACTAGACTATGAAATGTCTTAAACATGCTTAAGCCGGGTAATATGAGCAATCAGAAATCATTGTAGGTTTATGAACAGACAGAAGATGGTGAAGTCAACGTTAGGCAGACTTTGGCTGTGGTGGGATGCAAAATGGATTAGCAGGGGGAGATAATGGCAGTGAAGAGGCTCATTGGAGAGCTTTTCAGCTGTTTAGATGTGTTACCACAAGAAGCTAGACTTCAAGTGGCAGCAGGAAAACAGCAAAGAGGAGATGGATATGTTCCATTTTGATGAAAGAACCTACAGTATCTGCTAGCAAGAAAGGGAAGGGTGAAAATTACCCAAAAATGATTCTAAGATTTCTTTTTTTTTTTTTTTTGAGACGGAGTTTCGCTCTTGTTACCCAGGCTGGAGTGCAATGGCGCGATCTTGGCTCATCGCAACCTCCACCTCCTGGGTTCAGGCAGTTCTCCTGCCTCAGCCTCCTGAGTAGCTGGGATTACAGGCATGTGCCACCATGCCCAGCTAATTTTTTGTAGTTTTTTTAGTAGAGACGGGGTTTCACCATGTTGACCAGGATGGTCTCGATCTCTTGACCTCGTGATCCACCCGCCTCGGCCTCCCACGGTGCTGGGATTACAGGCGTGAACCACCGCGCCCGGCCGTGCCCAGCTAATTTTTTGTATTTTTAGTAGAGACGGGGTTTCACCATGTTGACCAGGATGGTCTCGATCTCTTGACCTCGTGATCCACCCGCCTCGGCCTCCCACGGTGCTGGGATTACAGGCGTGAACCACCGCGCCCGGCCGATTCTAAGATTTCTAACCTGAAAGAGTAGAATGATAGTGCAAGTAATAGAAGTAGGAAGACTTTGGAGGAGTCTTGTGTTAAAATGATACTGAAAATAGGGGTAATTGTTTTAGGGTAATGTAGGTCAAGAAGAGCTTAAGAAAATATAGGAGATACTACAGCATGTTTGGATGGTGACCAGAATGATCTAATTGGAAGGAAAAGCCAATAATATAAGAAAGACGATTGCAGGAGCAAAGTCTTTGAGGAATAAGAAGAACAAAATTGTTTGTCTCTCAGGGAAGTATAAATCAAGGTCATCATCTGACATTAGATGGAAGAAGGGGGTATGGAAATTTGAAGAGAGAGAGGAAAATGTAAACAGACATCTTGAAAGGAGAGGATGAATAAATTAATAAGGGAAATGTGGCAGGATCACCTACTGGTGCTGACAGCTTACTTGAGGTTAGTGGTTATGCCTCTGAAGAGAGGCCGGCCAGCACAGTTCTGTGATTTTCTCTAGTTTGATGTAGGTGTGCAGTGTAGGTAGAGAGGTACCCAGGTGGGATTTTTCCTGACAAGTCTGGTAGAAAGAGAGAGGGAGTCATGGGGATTGAGGATTATGTAAGAGAGCTTCATAGTGATTGACCATGTTATCTACATTGGAAAGGAGACAAAATCAGTGAGTAAGTGATGTGGAGAGTAGAGGGGAGGTTCTAGTGGGCTTGAAGAATTATTGGAGGGAGATAGCTAAGGAAGTAAGTAGCAACGAATACCTGAAGACAGTGTTTTTATTGGTTGTAATGAGGGTTAGAAATTACCATGGACGAGCCGGGCGCGGTGGCTCACGCCTGTAATCCCAGCACTTTGGGAGGCCGAGGCGGGTGGATCACGAGGTCAAGAGATCGAGACCATCCTGGTCAACATGGTGAAACCCCGTCTCTACTAAAAATACAAAAAATCAGCTGGGCATGGTGGCGCGTGCCTGTAATCCCAGCTACTCAGGAGGCTGAGGCAGGAGAATTGCCTGAACCTAGGAGGCGGAGGTTGCAGTGAGCCGAGATCGCGCCATTGCACTCCAGCCTGGGTAACAAGGTCTCAAAAAAAAAAAAAAAAAGAAAGAAAGAAATTACCATGGATGATGTAGTTGATTGAAGAGGGGGTGGGAGGTCAGATAGCTGAGTCAGGATGAAGTGCCTCTGCCAATGATGAAGATGCCAAGGAATAGTAGCAGGGAAGAGACATGGAGCCAGAAGTTCTGCAGGTAAATGCCACACCTCCACGTGGCTGGTGTTGTCTAATTGCACACGCTTCAAGTGGACAAGGTTTTATTTTTTTAAAGGGGAAAAGGAAGAATGATCTGAAGGTGGAATTGAGAGCAAACAGGATACCGATGCCCCTGCCAGGATTTATGAAATGTGGGAGATAAAGCCATTCCCATTTGAGAAGACTTCAAGGGAAAAAGAGTAGCCAGGTACTACCTAGGTTTCAGTTTAAGCAAGAAGGTGAGGGGAACATCCAGAGGGAAGAATGAGGGCAGAAAGGATTTTGTTGATAAGCTCTAGAAGGCACAGAGTGGGATTTAGGAGGGAGATTTTTACAGGGCATGGGTGATTTTGCAAAGCCAAGAGGGCTTAAGAGTGCAGTGATGATGCTTGCTCCCAAGTCTCTTAGAGGAAGGTGAATAGTCTAGTTAAAGCCTCCTTTAAGGACTCTACTTTGAGTAGTTTACAGTATTAAGGTGTGCAGTGTTAGGGATAGGGCAAGAAGAATAGTATTCATGGCAGAGCATAATGAGAAAACATGGGTCCCCATTTCTATGTTTTTGGTGGTGATGCTAAAAATGAATGTGAAATATTGCTATAACATTTAAAAAAATGTGTGGAAGTCATTGCAGGGCATTTCAATATTAGAGACTTACAGAGAATACTGGAAATTTCTGGGCATTGAAAAAGTTCCTGTGTATTGCTTATGTTTGTTTAAAAGGAGTTGGTCCTGAATTTTACTCACTGTTTTCTTTACTAAAATACATGAACATATCTCACCATAAAATCAGTTTGTCGAAATATAAAGGAAATAGGTAACAGTCAGCCATGGCTTTGTGCAGAATAGTTTGTCCAAGTGATCTGTATTTTCTAAGGAAGAAGTCTGATAAAGGGAGTGACCTGCAAGTCATCCCACCTTGATCTTAATAAAGTTTTTACTTCTATGCCTTACTACCTATGCATCAGTGATTTGGTATATGTTGGACTGAGCACCACAAAAGTGAAATTAGTGCACCATGGACACATCAGTTTGACACAGTAGTAAAAACAGTGCCAGCTTCTACAGCTGCTGCAGGGGTGTTCTAGGGGCCTCTCTGGGCTTAGTGATCATAGGTAAAAGTCAATACCAAAGGTTTCCATGATGCAGTGAATAAGTTGGACTTTTAATTTTGCGTAGAATTTCAAGTTGGGTACATGGCTTTTAAAAAAATTATTGTAATTCAGAGTGGTCATAATTCAAGAATTAATCAGCAGTGTGAAACCATGCCACATTTGGTGAAGAATTATAATACACACTGGAAATCATTCAGTTGTTCATTTCATCCAGCAAATATTTATGAAATGCCAGGTATGTACGTGGCACTGTTGTAGTTGCTGAGGATTCAGCTCTCGTGGAGCTTAATTCCAAAGTGGGACTTTGACTTTAGTCCTGCCACCAGAACTTGTAGCATGGAGACACTTTCAGCTGTAGCAATAAACCTGCTGCCATCCCCTAAGTACAGGGAAGACAGAGGCCTCCAGCTGTGCCCCCACTCACATTTTTATACATGGGGAGCCTGGGTGCCACACACCAAGGGTGTCTCCTAAGTTTCTCAGATTTGAGGGAGCTTGATGGCCACACAGATAACAAATACATAAATAAGAAAATAGCTTATAGTATGATACAAGCTTTCGAAAACAATAACCAGGATGTTGTGATACGGAATTACTTAGGTAATTGCTTTATCCAGGGATGTCAGAGACATATTCTATGAAGGAAGGGCATTTCAAATTGAAATCTCAGTGCACAAAAGAGTTAGCCTTATGATGACCTGAGGAGAGAGAATTCCATAGGGAAGGAATTTAGAGCAACTGCAGAAGCTCTAAGGAGAGAATAAACTTGATGTTGAAGGACTAGCAAGAAGAAGCAAAAAGAAACAGCACAACCAGAATGGGGTAAAGGAAGGGTAAGGGCCAGACCACCTGAGCCCTTGTAGATGATGAGGTGTTTGGATTTTCTGATGAGTACATAGGAAAGCTGATAAAGGATTGTGAGCAAAGGTTTGACATGATCTGTCTTTTAAAACATGATTATGGTGGAAAAAGAGACTGGTTGGGGTGGGGAGATGCAAGAGTGGGAACAGAGCTGGCTCATAAGGGTTCTTTCAGTAGTTCATGTAAGAGATCATGGGGACTCGTACCTGAGAGCTGGAGATGAAGAGAATTGGGTGGATTTGAGATATCATTGGAAATAGAAGTAGCAGGAGTTGTTGATAGGGATGTTGAGGGAAAGAGAAATCAAGAAGTACTCCTAGATGTGGAGTTTAAGCAAATTGTAGTGCCCTTTACTAGGGGGAGGGGCAAATTTAGGAAGGACTCAAGAATTTTGTTTTGGACAGATTAACTTTGACATCCACATAGAGCTATTTGCCACAAGCAATTTTTAAATATAATTCAGTAGCTGATTAAGTAGAATTCATACATACATGCTTTATGGTGTATAATTACAAAGAGATATCGCTGAGAAAAGTCAGATCTCTCTCGTGAGTTTGTATAGAAAATAAAAATAACCCACTTTGCAGTGATTCATCACCAGGCAGAAACTGGTTTAACGGGTGTCTGTGGGATCCATAAAATGTGTTTTCATCATTGCTTCGTCACACATCACATGGGTTAGGGTGATGTAGAGTATGTGGAACCCAGTCCTGCTTGCACAATGAACATTTTGTAAAAGCAGGAAGACACCTAATGCTTTAGCTAATCCTCCTTTGTTTTAGCTGAAAGCATTTTGAGAACATTGAATGATTTATCATTTTTGGCTATTTTGAATTATTTTCTCATAGAGAAAAAACAGACAAAAATTGGCGTGTGATACTATACATTATTGTCTTATATTGAGTGGACAAATAAGAATTGTGCTGCATTCATAAGATGGATAAATCAAGGAAGGTTTTGTGGGGGAACTAGGAATTGAGTCCAACTCTAAGAAATTTGTTGATTGGCTCAACAGAAGGGAAGGAGAGTTTAAGAGCAGCCTTGGCTAGAAAGGAGAGGATGGACAGGGGGTTATGGATAGGAAGAAATTAAAATGGCCAAGTCCTTCAGTGGCTGATTGACATGGGGATGAAGAAAAGGAAGACTTCCAGATTGGGGCGTCGGGGGGACGATTGTCAAGATAAATGCTGTAGAGGAGGTGGTCAGGATAGATTTCGGGAGGACGATGGTCAGGATATATAGTGGTGTCATTTATTAGAATGTTGAGATACAAGGAGAGCAGCTTTGTGGGAGGTGGGATGAGGTAGATACTCCATTTGTTTGGTTATTTTGAGGTATCTATGGAGAATCAAGGGGAGGATGAGACTTACAGGTCTGGAACTCAGAGATCTGAGCTGGAGATAAGGATTTATGAGTCACCTTCCGAGGCAGATTTTGGTGTCTAATGACTTTTGAGTACGTAAATGATGTGAGGAGTATGAGCATTTGTAGGAAGATTAATGTGACAGTAATGTGCATAATGGAGGAAAAAGGAGACAGGCAGTGTTAGCACACCAAGAGTGAGATAAAAGGGCCCATACAGTGAGGCTGGTGCAGGAAGCCACTCTTCTGTTAGCATGGTAGAAGAAAATTCAAGGACTGCTGTTGTTAGCCAAGTGAAAGTCTAAAACACAGTTGCCAGCACCCATGATATTGAGATGTATAGAATGGAATATATTATTTTAATTAATTGTTAGTTGATTGACTAATTTGTACTCCTTTGTTCAAAAAAAGCCTTCAAAAGTATTTGAGTATAGTAGAGCTGGTCACACCTACATGTGGGATTAGAGCTAGTTCAGAGTAGAAGCACTAAAATGATTAAGTAATTGGATAGGGAGGTCAAGAAATAGGATTATAGTAATAGACTGTTTCAGTCCACAAGGTACTCAGCGTTTTCTACAAATACCTTCTGAGGCTGCCACTTTCATTTTAGAGCTGCTTTAATTGTTGATTCAATCATGCATTTATTCATATATTCATTCAAAAAGAATGTATTGAGCACATGCCATGTGCCGCTACACCTCAGATTCACCAGTGCGACTTTAGTTTGCTTTTACCTGAAGGACTGTTTTCTGAATGACCTAAATTGCAACACATTTTCAATACGCTATGGGAACTTGCCTTGTTGTATTGTTTTTATGTTTTGATTTTATATTGTATAGCTGTGTTCTCTGAAATGAAACTAATTTTTGCACAAAGTCTTCTGTTTTATAGCCTTTTTTCTTTCTGTTTTTAAAAACCTAGATAACAATTGCCTCAGATCATTAACTTAATTATCCTGTACTCTAAATTTGCTATTTCGTTGCTACCTAAAGAAATGTTAATATTATGAGTTTCTTATTTGTTTTTAGTTTTTTACATTTCACTTATTTCACGTATTTTTTTTTTTAACGCAAGTAAAGCGTAAGTGCTAAATTTTATTCTCGACTGTTACCTTGTCCTTGGTCTAGGCTGTAGTATAACCTGTGCTGTGTATGGCCTAATCACATGTTGTAAATCTGATGTCATCTCTAATGTTTTTCAGTAAACAAATCTTTAGCATTTAGAAAGAAATATTATACTGTATTTTTATTTTGGTAACTTTTTTTCTCAAAAGTATTTTGGGATTTTTTATGTGTATAGGGGGAAGTGCTCACAGAAAACACCCAAGTAAATGTGTTCCTGTGGAGCTGGGAGTATTAGCATTCATGCCTCCTTTGAGACAGTGCAACAGAATTTCCTCTTAATGTTCCTGCCACTAGAACCGCTGCATGGAGACACTTTTCAGCTGTAGCAAGAAACCTGCTGCCATTGCATAAGTACAGGAAAGACAGAGGCCCCTAGCTCTGCCCCGGCCCACATTCCCATGCAACCCACATTCCCACGTAACCTACATTCCCATGTGGAGCTGAAGGTCTGTGGGGAGCCTGGGTATCATGCACTGAGGGTGTCTCCTAGGTTTTGCAAACTTGAGAGCTTGATGGTCACACAGAGAGCTTGCTTAACTAGGACTAGATGAGGGCTGGGGAAATCTGCATTTCCAGCAAGCCCCAGGAGAAGCTGCTACTGCTCATTTTCACCACAGTTGGAGTAGAAAATTTATAGAAAGTTTGTGTGAATCCACTTCCCTGCATAGAGAAATTGATTTTTTTGCACTGGTATGAGAGAGCATCATATCTTCAAGTAGTCACTGGACCTAATTTTGATTTCCACTACTTTTTAAATGTTTTTTTAAAAAGCATATGTTATACATTGCTTTGCTTCAAATGTGAATACATGGTAATGATTTCATTATGCAATTTAAAATTTTTTCTCAAGTAAATGCTAAATTAAAGATAAAACATTTCATATTATGCAGGACAACATGGTAAGGGACAAAACAAATCCTGAGACTTGGATGCTGGGAAAATCATTTGCTTTTAATACAGTTGATCCTTTACATAAGTTTACCCATTTGGTCTTTGCTAAACTTTACAAATATATCTAAAACCTTATGTCTGTGGATTTTTTGGCAATTATATTGATCTCCTGTATGGCATTAAATGCCATTATTTCAAAATATTTCCTAATATGGTATTGACTGTTGTGGAAATAATCCAGCATAATCATTAATTTACAGGATCAGATATACTGAAAATTAAATTATATGTGTTCTCCGACAGTATAATTGCTGTGTACGCTAAGACTCTGATATAGCAGAGTTAAACTAATAAGACCGTCTTTACAAATTATCACCACTGTATTTATTCCTTTGGAAGGAGGATGGAAATGGGGGGGTTGTGTATATTTTATAAGGTTTATGAAGTTTAGGGAAAAGTGTTTTGGGGAAGCTCTTGGCCTTTCCAAACTGCTCTTAATATACCAATTGATAGTACAGTATATATACTTAACTACCCACCCCTCCAAAAAAAAAAGAACAAAAGAAGATAACCTCTCAAACTCTGATTCTTATTTATCCCGAAACCAAGCATTCTGTATTGCAGGGACTGTGCCTTCTTTGCTTCAGGACTTTCATGTGTATAGATTCCTAATTTTGAAGTTACTCAGCTGCTTCATTAAAATTACCCATCGTAGATTCTAGTTTTCTTAGGCTAGTTACATCTGAAAGTGGTATTATGCTTGTGAGTGTGTTGCTGTGGCTCGTATAAATTGTTTAAAAAGTTTACTTTAGGGGAATCCAGCTAACACTGCTTATCAAGTTTAGAAACACCAAGCCCTGGCCCCCACAAAGGCTTTTCCTGACATGAGCAAAGGCTCTGGAATTCCCTTCCCTTGTCCAAGGGAAAACACATTTAACCTCAGCTTCCGGTTGGGTCAGGGACCTCATTATCATGAAGGTCCCAGCTGATTTTTCCTTTAGCTTCCCAAGTGCCATCACAGGTATTTGTTTATAAGACAGTAAGACTGTTACGCAACTTTAAATCTTATCCCACTCCGTTTGTAAAGACAATCACAGATTGACAATATTCTTTGTCTTTTCTTTTTTGGAGCATATATACATAAGCACACACACATACACATATTTGTGTGTATGTATATCTATAAACATAGATATATACATAAAGTGACTTTAAAATGTAAATACATGTGTTTCATTTTAAATTCTAGCAATGTCATTGGGAAAGAAAGTATAGGACAAGTTAATATTTTTGTAAGTAGTATTTTTGTAAGTAGTATACTTTTATTTAGGTTGACAGTTAAATCAGTATTTTAAAATGTTATAGGCACAAATTTTGGGGAGAATTGCCCTTAAAAACATGTTTTAAATCATTGTTGTTTTGATGTCTTGATAATGGTACCAGGAAAATAAAAAGGGTCACCAAAAGGCAGAAACCAGTTTCAAATTATCTGAGAAATAAAAACAGGAAACTCAAGGAACTTGGCCTGAGACCAGTTGGAGAGGAGCAGTTGGTTGAATAATTATACCTGCATTTTAACTGTTGGAAGTCATACAGTGACCTTCTGGTTGTTGTGATTTCTTGTGCCCATCCAAAAAAAAAAAGTCATGATTAAATATTTTGTATCCAGTTACCAACAGGAGTGTGAGTGTAAAGGAGCCTTTCTGTTCCTATGAATTCGGTTACAAAAAGGATTGGTATAAAAAACAAATTTTCTAGTTGACATTTAGAGTAGTATTTTCTATACAGTCATCTGTAAACAACATAATGTTCTATACCCTTCATTCATGAATTTTTTTTTTTTTTTTACCTTTTTCTTTGCTTTAGCTCTTAACTCTGAGCTTTCAAGCCATCTCTTCTGTCCAAAGATGTGCCTAGTTCAGGCACCTTTCTGTCCTCTTCCGGTATCTAATCCCAGGTTAGTTAAAGGAGCACCAAAAGTTGTAGGTGAGCAGGTTTTGCTACATCTGGGCCTTATTTCAGGATTAAATAGAATGTACTTACTATGTGTTTTTAAAGGAGGCTTACTGTTAGTATTTCAAGGACAAAAACAACCTGACACTTTGAGCCAGATAAATGATGTTCTTGAGGGCCATGCCTAAAACTCCACGTACCCGAGATGCTTAAAAAATGTTGGTCTAATGACTGACATTACCAGGTTGACATGTTCACTGCTGGGTAGCCCTGAGCACTCGCGCGCATATTTGTGGTTTCTGACTTGGCTATAGGTGACCTCTCAGTTTTTCCCAGGTCTCGGCACGTGCTCTGTAACACAGAGCTGCTGAGTTGCTACTTTGCCCAGCTGTGTCCGGCTAAGCCCTGGCCCCTACAAAGGCTTTTCCTGACATGAGAAAGGATCTGGAATCTCAGCCCAGGAGCCCTTCTGAGCTGCTGGCAGAGGCTGCTGTGAGTGGAGACCCCTCCCCATGGCAGGGCTCTGTTCCCTCTAAGGGGAGCTGAAGCTGTCCCTTCTGTGTCCTCAGGGGTTCTCCGCCTCCTGCAGAGCAGAGCTGCAGCCCCAGGCTTGTCTCCATCAGCCAGAGGGTTTGCATAAGCAGGAGCTGTCAGGCAATTAAAACCTTGTTAGTTAGTGTAATTAGTATTCCAAGACCACGATCTGGGATTGTGGACAACTCAACCAAGCTGGACAGTTTATATCCTGCTTATGAAAAAAAAAAAAAAAAAAGTCTGTGCCAGGGAAGTTCAAGAAAGAGTTTGGAGGCATAACCACTTTAGCATAAATTCACAGGCAGTCAAAAAGTGATCATTTCAAATGTTCTTATAATTTTATCACTATAGGTAAGGAATCTCTGTTAGACACTGTGTTTTTTTCTACTCTCCTGTCTTGCCAGTATTATATATTTACATATCTTAATTAAGAGATCCTTAGAGAAAAAAAGCTCTTTTATATAAAAAGGGTTTTAATTTAAAAAGAAACAGAAAAAAAAGTCTTTGCTAATGGGAGGAAGCAGAGCTGAATGCATACAATCATATGTAAAAATATACCTCTAAGCAAAAAGGAAAAAAAAAAAATCTCTACTTTCCTCCAGTTCTCGTTGAAGGTTAATAGAGCTAAACTTATATGAAAATTTGTGGCCTCTCTAGTCTATTATTTTTTCCACCTCAAAAGCCCAGTGTCATCTTTCTTTCTTTTCCACCAGTAACTGTCATCTAGAAAAAATTTTTAAATTGTTTACCCTTTTTGATTGGTTGTACCCGAGAGCGTTACCTCCACCAGCACCCCCACTTTTTAATCCTTACTAATTATGAAATTCCTATTGAATTCAATCCAGATGGAAGAAGCAAGTATTTCTACAGTCAATGATACCCCTTCTGACTGAGCCCTGCCCATTTAGGGAGGATAGTCCTGGCACTGGACCACTGCACAGGTGCATTTGTGATGAATATGGAAAGGACCTCGCCCTTAGAAGTCTAGTGGGAGAGACTTGATACACAAGCAGTTATGATGAGGGCAAAGCAGCCATACCCAGTTTGAATAGTGTTATGCCCGGTAGACATTTTGGAAAATATCGATAAACAAGAATCGAAGCTAACCTTAATCAGTTTAAAAGCTACTTTATAATTTATAGACACATAAGTTTACTTCTAGAATTGGCACTTCTCTGTTCTTTGTGAAATGTATAACTTTCTCAAGAAAGGTATTTAAGAGCACTAAAATATTTGAGTTTTTTGTAAAGAAATGTTCTACTAATAAAATTTGACTCATTCCCTAGTTGGTGTTGACCTTCGCTAAGCATACTGTTCTGGGGCACTTGAACTTGTGTTGAAACCTATGAGACCGTTTTTTTTAATGGTGTATACACTCTTGAGATAAGAATAATGGATTCCTGTTGGTTGGTGACACATGCAAAGGTAGGGATATACTCTTATAAGTGTGCCTTCCTGCTTTTGATTAGCGGTTTCTCTTGCTAAGTGTTTTCTGCGTCAGGAGGAGGTGACGGTAGTGGTGCCTGTAAAGCTGGAAGAGGAAAGGAATTAACACGACATGAATTAATGACTGTGTGAGTTTTTAAGGAACTAGATAGAATGTTCCTCTAAATTGAGGATGAGTTTTTTTGTTTCTGGTTGACAACTTCCTGGTTTTCCTACACTTCATTATTCTTTTCTCTGTCACTGGGATTTTTTTTTCTTTTTAATTTCCCGAAAAGCAAATGAAGTGCTTTTTCCTTATCAGCAGCCTTTCTTTTCCTGTTCCAATAACAAAAGAACAATACAGGAATTTAATAATGTTTAAAAAAATTGCTGTGTCTTTTTCTTAATGTATCCATTTATTTGTCTGCAGATAAAATCCAAGTTTTACAGACATAGAAGAAAGCTGTTTATAAGTAAAATGAGCTACTATTGTATCTTGTCCTTGTCAGGGTTTTCTTTTTTTTCCTTTCACCCAGTTTAGGAAGTGAAATTTTTTTTCTCTTTAAAATGTGTTCCCATGTTCTGTTTGTTATTAAGAGGAAAAGTCCTAAAAATTAGAAAGATATGTAAAAACACTGGTTGTCCTCTAATGGAAGGACACTTTAAAGTTTCTTAGAACACATTCTGATCTTGTTTATGTATCTATATTCTATTAAAGATTGTTATTTACTGTTCCTGCTGCTTTGCCAAAAAAAAAAAAAAAAAAAAAAGTCCAGTCTGCCTCACAGACCTTTTATAAATATCAGAGGTGTGTTTTTGCAACAGTGTACATGAAAAGACACTTGTTTCAGTGTTTTGATGCAGTTTGAGTTCATGGCAGAGGTATGTTAAAGTGGCTTCTGCAAGTGTCCTTGAAACCGCGTTGAGGAGGGAACTTGGGGCTTGTCCCCTGGTGGTCCTGCTGTGACCTCGCAGGACCTTTTTTGCTGACCTTTTTAAGGCATGAAACAAATTCTCATATTCTCAGTCGTGTCTGACGCAGATCTGGGTACTAGTCAGGGTTTTAAACTGCCTAAATAAATATCTTCCATATAACATTTAAGTGACATTTCTCTCTGTGGTAGTAAAAAGAAAATATAATACTATTTCATTTATGTGATCTTGGTGCCCTTTGGCCTTTTGATTGCTAATTGCAATAGGACCTTCAGAATGCTTTCTGATTGAGATCTAACTTATTTCTGTTTCATCAGGAATTTTCAAATACGGTTCTGTGGTGTTAACGCTTCATTGTGACATGGAACTCCCAAAAATGTTATATATGTGTTCTTTCATGCCTGTCAGCCTGGCTTCATGTCTGCCTAATTACAGGCCTTATCATAATGTTGCCCTTGGGGGTCCTTTTGATATATCAAGAACTAAACAAACCTCTTTAGTCAGGAGAGTGCATTCTATATGGACTTATAATAAATAGTCTGTGTTCATATGCATAGGAAATAATGCATTTTCTGAAAAAAAAATTATGTCACATGTATTTTTTGTACTTTCTGAAGAACATTGTATACAGATATGTCCCATGTGCATATATGAATTTATATATCTAGATGTATATAAGCACGTATACATTCATGATCATATTATAGGTAATACATGGAAATAAGTGCAACCATGTGATTATTTTTATCTTGTGTGTGTGTGGGTGTGTATGTGTGTAAGTGTGTGTATACAATTACTTGTGTGCTATTAAATATGACATTGCTGATAATAGTGTTACATTCTCTGGTTAAGAGTTTCCTGAAAATTTTGGTCTGTCTTACTGGTGCAAATTAGTTATAGACTCTTAATCCGTGAGCATCCATTCCAGCAGTTCATTTTTAAGAATTGATGTAATATTATGCACTTTGTAAAAGACTTATAGAGGATAAGCTGTGACTCTTCAAATAAATATTATTCAGGTTCCTTCCACTTTCATTTCCCTTATCACTGTAACAACCACACCCAGCTTTGCAATTATGTTGTCTATCTGCTTCCCACACACGAGTGAAGCTGACCCTACTGAGTTCAAAGGAAAAATGAGAGATAAAGTCGAAAACTGTCTTCCTTTTGTTTACATTTCTAGAGCAACAAGTCATAAAGTTTGTCTCCCTTTAGGTAGACCAGAGCTGACGGGTCATGATTAGATGATATGTCCACTAGCAACTGTGATGACGCCCAACAGAATTATTTAAAACATTCTCAGTAAATAACTGAGAGCTCTCCAGTAAACAAAAGGGGAATAGCTGTTAACTTACAGTTTCAGTTTTCTACCAATAGCGGGGAATACTGAGGACAAAGGTGTAAAGATCAACACAGAATGGAAGTCACCAGATTTCTGCATTTAAGCCATTCCAGCCCAGGACAGCCCAAGTGAAATTGTGTTTTGGAGAAGCCTCCATATTTGGCCATCAAGAGCTCAGCAGTGGAAGTTTTTGGCTGTATTTTACTGCTCTCTTTATTGAAATATTTGCCACATTTTATAGTTCTGTCACTGTTCCATTCAGAGAGATTTTTAACTAAATCACATACTATGGTGCTTCATGCATTTGAATTATTTGTGTATCCCTCAATTATATTAACCTTCCTATCAAGACTTTTGCCATATGACTTATATCAAAGTTTTTAAGACATATTTAAAACAAATGAATTTTAAATAGTGGCCCACTTGCTATGTGTTAAATTTGATATATAAAATTTTATACATCTTAAATTTATATATCTTTGATATCCTAAATTTGATATACAAATGGTGGCCCATTTTATATGTGTTTGCTTAACGTAATGTAACATGATTGATTTTGTTATATTTCCCATGAGCTGAGGTACTGTTGTTTTGTATTACCAGAAAAGGCATTTGAGATCTTTTAAATCTTATGTGAAGTACCTCCTAAGAAGAGAAGTAAAATGATGATATCTAACATTATTTACTATTATCTGCAGCATCAAAAATAAATGAATATCCCCAGGAAAAAGGTTATAAAATGACAACACCTAGACACATTAAGGGATTAGGAGGTAGTAAATGTGAAATGGGCTTACGAATGACTTTATTCACTTACATGCATTTTGGAGGGACTCAGGCTGTCAGGAAAATGAACCAATCTGTATTAATAGAAAGCGCTAGAAACATGAATAAATCATGTTTGAAAGTGATACCAGGATTTTCTTTGAATACTGCTGAATAAATTCTGCTTATTAATGTCAGTGAAATGTATGTCACCTGCATGCGTAAAGTGAGAGGGCCACAAAAAATATCCACTTACCGCTTTGAAATATTTAAGCCCTTGAATGTTCCTTTGACCTTCAGTTAAAGGACATAGTCACATAGCAGAGGAAATGCCTCAAATTCTAGCATCTGGGTTTGTTTCTTTATACTTTTTTGGCACAGTTACAACAGTAGAGTTTTTCTGTCCTTTAATTTTTTTCACAGTACAGTCAACACAGGCTTTTCACACAAGCAGGAAAGGACGGTTGTGAGGCCAAAAGCAATATGTTTCTTCTCTGTGCTCCACAGCAGAGCCTGATTGAATGGCTTGTTGTTTCAGAGAGAGCCAGAACCAACAAGCAGACAAACAGAATCCCACACAAATACAAATTGCGTATAAAATTAGATGCCTACACACGTGCACGTCGATGGATGTGTACTGAAAATGCAGTCAGTGGTCTCTTATTTTGAGCTCGTTGGCTTAGTCACCATGTTCCAGTTCTTTGATCTGTGCATAGTTTTTGGATTTTCATCTGAATTTTCAGCTGCCTGAAGATGTTTCTTCTACAGCTGAGAAGAGAACCTAGTTTGTATGCATTTGGATGAGGGTGCTGTATTTCAGCCCTCTTCATATTTCAGCCGTATTTGTCGTTTATCATTAGCAAAAGGTCACTTTGAAACTTTACAGAATGAAACAATGAGATCTGATTTCCCATTAATTAAACAATATATATCAAAACAGTAAACTGGAGACATCTTCATGTATTCATGTTTTCCCTGCATTACATCCAGTAGGTTTCTGTGTGTGAGCTTTTCCTGAGACTTTGAATAATAGCAGCACACCCTAATCCACCTTTTTAAATGGGAATTCAGTTGGGTACCATACGCCTGTCTCGCTGCTGAAGGCCTTCATGCTTTGACATCTCTGCTGTCATCTTACCAGTGATTGTGGGCCATTTGTCTAGTTCTCACGTGAAAATATTAGGAAGCAGTAGTGTTATATACAAATCCTTATAGGCTTGAAATTAAATGCAGCTCTCAAAAGTAGCCTTAAAAGTTAAATGACCCACAAAAACATTTTCTTTGAAGTTTATATGTTTATTCTGTAAAGTTACATTGGATAGGATAGTTATCAGCCCTTAGCAAATGCCTATTTAGTTTTCCCTAACCTGCTCATTGATTCATTCATTCAACACATGTTTATTGAGCACTCACTCTGCTCAGACACTGTGCTAGATTCAGGGTAAACAAGACAGGTAAGATTCTAGTCCCCTCGAGCTTTCTGTCTTAAGGGGCAAAAATAAAATTATATGATTGCTGTTGACTTACAGGGCACTGAGACTGAGAAAGTAGCTTGAGAAAGTCTATTTTCTGAAGAGCTGATACTTTAAGTTGGACTGAAAGGTAAGAAGGAGCTGACTGTGCAAAGAGCTTGGGGAAGAACGTTCTAGACAAGAGTGAACTTGCCTATGTTCAGTGACCCTGGTGTGGGGGAAAGAGTTTTGTGTCCTGGGGGACTTAAAGGTTTGATGTGGCTGTAGCGTATTGAGTGAGTGCTGGGGAGAGTGGCAGGAGAGGAAGCTGGAGAGGTAGTGAAGGGCTCAGTTACGCAGACAGCATGGCAAGGAGTTTGGATTTTATTCTCAGTATAATGGGAATCCATGAAACGGTTTGAAGCTACAGATGGAGATGAGAGGATGCCCTTTCTAAGACCAACGCTGGCTGCTCTGTGGAAAATGGATTGTAGCAGGAAGCTAGAGTGGAATCAGAGAGATTAGTTAGGCCACTGAAGGAGAGTCCAGCCAGGAGACTTAATATGGCTGGACCAGGGTGCTAGCAGAGGAGCTGAGAGAAAGGAGTAGATTCTCTGTGTCATTTGGAAATACAGTTAAAAGGGCTCAGATAGGTTGGATTTGGGGGTGAGGTTGGGGGTGGACTTCAGAGTGACCCCAGGCTTCTGGCTTGAGCAGTTGGTGCCATTTCCTAAGATGGGTAAGAGCAGGCAAAAACCGAGGGAAGTCAAAATGACCTGCTGAGGAACTGAGAGTGTACCGGAGGCAGAAGCGATTCTGAGTCCTTTGCTTCCTATGGTGATGTTGCTTGGAAAAAGTCATTAGGGTGTTTTACTACCTGGAACACATCAGTAAAATTGTGAAAATTCCACCTTTGTCGCTCTTGGTTCCAGATCTGTAGCTTTGTCTTGTGCTGTTTAATCCTGTGTCTCTTCTTCAGGCTGTGTTTCTCAGACCTTTAGAGAAGGCTTTTGTTTCTTCCTCAGGGATGTCAACAAAACCCATATCTTAATTTGCTTGTCTTCTCTTTAAAATTGTACATAGATTCTTTCTGTAAGTTTTTCACTACATACATCTACCCTTTCGGGCATGATTATTGTCACACTAGAATCCCGGTGGAACCAAGGCTAGTTGGGAGAAGTGAAAGATCATGAGTGTTGTACCCCATGCACACTCCAGAGCATGTGGAGAAGCCCATACTGTTTAAATCATCCTTCCTCCGTCCCATAACTGAGGGCTCATGTGGTAGGACCTTGTTATACTTACTCTATGTCTATGTGCTTATCATGCCACATTTTATTTTCCTATGTGCCTGCCAATATCCTCTGAAAGCAGAGCCAGGGCCTGGCATCTAGGGGATAGTTAATGAGTGTCTGATGATTTAAAAAAATAATGGATTGGGGCTGGGAGCAGTGGCTCATGCCTGTAATCCCAGCACTTTGGGAGGCCAAGGCAGGCAGATCACTTGAGGTCAGGAGTTCAAGACCAGCCAGGCCAACATGGTAAAACCCTGTCTCTATTGAAAATACAAAAAGTAGCTTGGCTTGGTGGTGTGTGCTGTAATCCCAGCTACTTGGAGGCTGAGGCAGGGGAATCATTTGAACCTGGGAGGTGGAGGTTACAGTGAGCCGAGATCGTGCCACTGCACTCCAGCCTGGGCAACAAGGTGGGATTTTTGTCTCAAAATAATTATAAAAACAATGATGAATTGGAACTGGGGAACTAAATTATAAAAGATAACTTTATGATATGCTAAAAATAATGGGACTTTATTGCCATTGAGGAACCTAAATTATAAAAGGTAACTCTTATGATATGTTAAAAGAATGGGAACTTCATTGCCATTGCAAGCTTGTGAGCGGAGAGGTGGCATGTGGAGTTAAGAATAGAATGACTGGTTCCTTGATTGAAAGCAATCAGTAAAGGTGCTATAAACAGATGATCAGAAAGTATCCTTGAGTATAAAACGCATTCAGAATTTAGAAAACAAGACATAACTCCTACTTCAACACGACCTTTGTCCTCTGAAAGGGAGAGACATCATAGGTTTAGTATTTTTTGACCTGTCATTTGATTTTAGTTTATGGCTAATTTCATTTAAGCTTACCCTTTTGGCCTTGGTCCCATTTCTTTTCAGTATTATTGCTGAAAAGAAACATCTGAAAAGTTTTTCAGATACAGAAGGAAAATCATATTTGCTGTGTGCAGTTGGAAGAAACCCTGGCACAGATCCTCCAGGAACCAAAGAGAGAAATTATTAGCCATATCCAGACCAGTAGCTGACTGGCTCGGATTCTTCCTCCCATGAGCATTCCTGATTAATGGGAGAATCTGTTCTGTAGTCGAACAGCCTCTTTCCTGAGCCCAGTCTGTCCTGGCTTCAGAGCATGACCAGCTGTGCAGCTGCAGCCATTGCCAGGGCTCTGTTTCTGATTCTACTACTCAGCATGTCGGAGGTGGTGGACGGGGAAGCAGAGAGGTGGGAAGAGCATCCAGGTCAGTTCAGACATTTCAGCAGGTAACAGATACAGCGCCATCCACCCAGAATCCCGCCACTCACATTGGACTCTGTCCTCTTCAGAAGTCTGTCATTCTGCATGATGCAGATTTCGCAGTCCTTCCCTTATTTAGTATTTTGTCCAGACCACTTACCTCCTGTGTCTGTAGTGATTAAACGCTTTGTAACTTTTTCTGACATCCTTTTCTTTGCCCTTCCCTACTATCTCTTCCACCATACCTCTTCTATTTTCTGTTTGCCTTTCTTTCCTCTCAGCTGTTGCTTTTTCCCCTTTACACTGAAACAGCTTTGTTTATTGGCCTTTTTCCAGCAATATTAACATACTTCCATTTTTTACTAACCTGTTTACCAATTTAACAAAGCTGAGGTGGCTTATGGCAGCATTTGGGGCCTGAAATATAAAATACGCTCTTAGCAGATTATATATATTCAATTTCTATTACCTTTCTCTCTTATCTTTCATCCTTATTCTAGACTCTGTTTCATTTCAGCGGTCTATTATCTGGGTGTTTGGAGTTTGAGACCCTTGCAGGGTCTTCAAAGCTAAAGAACTATCTCCACTGCATCTCTGATATCTTAAAAACAGTAATATGAGGCCGGGCGCGGTGGCTAACGCCTGTAATCTCAGCACTTTGGGAGGCCGAGGCGGGTGGATCACGAGGTCAAGAGATCGAGACCATCCTGGTCAACATGGTGAAACCCCGTCTCTACTAAAAACTACAAAAAATTAGCTGCGCATGGTGGCATGTGCCTGTAATCCCAGCTACTCAGGAGGCTGAGGCAGGAGAATTGCCTGAACCCAGGAGGCGGAGGTTGCGGTGAGCCGAGATCGCGCCATTGCACTCCAGCCTGGGTAACAAGAGCGAAACTCCATCTCAAAAAAAAAAAAAAAAAAAAAAAAAAAAAGACAAAATCAAAAAAAAAAAAAAAAAAAAAAACAGTAATATGAAGATCCAGAATAAATGGGTGCCAGTTAAACTCTAACCAAAGAAGGTTTAAATGCAGTGAACGTTTGAGGGTGCACTGATGAATAGGTATGGCCCTAACTCAAGAGGCTTCCAGTTTTCTTGGGGAGACAGGCATGAACACTATTCACTAGAATAGAAAGCAGAATGAAATAAGTACTTTCATAATTTAAATGTACAAGGAAAATGCCGCAGGAGTACTGAGAAAGGAGCTGTATTTTGACTAGGAAAATCAGAAATGGTGGCATTTTCTGTGAACATTGAAGGATGAACAGGATTTCAGTAAATGGAGAAGAGAAAGGCAGGAGGGCTTCCTAGACCGAGAAGGCGGTGGTGGTAGGTGGAGGAGAACTGTGCATGCTGATCTGTGCAGCACTGAGTAGCAGGCACCTTGCACCTAAGTGAGCACTAACTGTGCTTTCAAGAAGGTTGGGACTGGCCAGGTGCCGTGTCTCACGCCTGTAATCCCAGCACTTTGGGAGGCTGAGGCAGGCGGATCATGAGGTCAAGAGATTGAGACCATCCTGGCCAACGTGGTGAAACATCTCTACTAAAAATACAAACATTAGCTGGGTGTGGTGGCATGCGCCTGTAGTACCAGCTACTCGGGAGGCTGAGGCAGGAGAATTGCTTGAACCCGGGAGGCGGAGGTTGCAGTGAGCCGAGATTGCGCCACTGCACTCCAGCCTGGCACCTGGTGACAGAGCGAGACTCTGCCTCAAAAAAAAAAAAAAAAAAAAAAAAAAAAGGTTAGGACCACGGGAACAAGGGGCAGGGTAGAATTGTAGCCTGAAGGTAAAGTAAGAACTTAAGGAAGGGTGTTTACAGTCTGAATTTTAGAAAGGTAGCATGTTTATAGATAGAAGACAAAGAGCCAGCAGAGAAAGAGAGAAATTCAAGGCGCAGTGCAGGAGTCCAAGGCTGCAGGTAACATGACAGACTCTCCTTTGACTCCTGCTCTCTCACTTTTCATGTTTGAGCTCTTTTTATTTTTTGTTTTTTTTTTTGAGACAGGGTCTTGCTCTGACACACAAGCAGAAGTGGAGTGGTGCGATTATGGTTCACTGCAGCCTCCACCTCCCCAGGCTCAGCTTCCCAAGTAGCTGGGACTACAAGTGCACACCACCATACCTGGCTGATTTTTGTATTTTTGTAAAGATGGCATTTTACTACATTGCCTGGGCTGGTCTCGAACTCCTGGGCTCAAGCAGTCCACCCACGTTGGCCTCCCAAAGTGCTGGGATTATAGGGATGAGCCACCATGCCCAGCTTGAGGTCTTTGTTCTGCCCATGCCTGGGTTCCCTTTTTCTGTGCAATGCAGAGGTGGTATAAAGCCACTAAACCAAGGAATCAGCTCCAGAAGCAAGATAAAGCTGCCTTCACATCTATAGATTACCACTCTATTGGCAGGGTTTAGATGACTGAGGTATCTATGTCTTGATGAAAAGTTTTGTTTCCATTGGGTCCCTGTCCTGAGGTCTCCATGGATCTGTGACCTTGGACAAGTCATTTAACCTCTAGGGACCTTCCTTGCCTTCTCTGTTAAAATGAGACGGTGATCCCAGAGCTGCATCCTAGGCCATGGTGTCACCACCGCTTACAGTTGCTTAAAATCCAAACGGTTGTATCTCCTCTCCCCCCCCCCACTGCCCTCCCCACTTCCCCTTCCTCTCTCCTGCTGTAATCATTATTAGCCTGATGTATCCTGACGCTATCCCTGCAATAAATACAAGTGGATGTTGCTAATTAAATGCTAGCATATTTAAAGAAATTTTCCAGCAATCAGAGTAGCAGAGTAGCTGAGTGGTTTATACGCTTCCTGTTCAAGAGGGAGGTGTCCTAAGGTTTAAAACTAAGGTTCTAGTCATAAAGAAGGCTTTTTATTGTTAGAACAGCATAGTAATTGTGTTGAGAGAGGACTTACTCTCTGTATCATTAAAAGGTACGTATACTTTTGTAAGTTTTGGTAGTAGCTTTGTCCTTTTGATTTATCTCTTTGGACAGTTGTGATTGACATCAGATTGAACACATGGTTCAGTAAAAACTACAGTCCTTGAAGTATTTATGTTAATATTATAATCTATTTGCATCATTAACGAGCACATTTTATTGCCGCTTGACATAGACTCATCGGCATCCCAGAATAGTTTTGAAATTAGCAACTTGTTAAGGCTGCCCAGGCCATTCACATTCCATGTTCTTGATAACGTACCACGTTATTGGTACACAGACCTTACATACAACGTTGAAGAGACTGAATGCACTGATTTTAAGAAGGTGGTCTTGTGCCAGGGGGACCAGCTCTGGTAGTATTATTTCTCTTATTTCCAAAGCTTATGTTAGAATCTGAGCATAAAGCTTCATTTTGTTTTTCCTGGAGCCAATTAGTGTCTCAGAATGAGAAGTGCATGAGTAAATAAATGTGAAAAGGGCTTTTGGGAGAAGTTCTGACGTAGGTGATCTGCGCAGCACATCCGAAATACCTGGGATGTGGTTGTATACAGTGGTCGTCTATTCAGTGGTGAGATTCAGAAGTGATGGTAGTTCATAAATAAATCTAATTTGTAGTAATACATGGCTTTAAAGTCCTGTGACATGATTGTTTTCTTTGTTGATTTTGTGACTTTAAAATCGCATTCAGTTCTCTGTTCATTTTAAATGTTTGTCACTTCTGTTTCCTTGTATTGTTTTCTGTTTTTGTGTTTGTTTGAGCTCTTAACTCATGTGTATTTATTTCCCCCTCCTAACTTCCTGCTCCCTTTCTTCTTCTCATGTCTTCTCTTCTGATAGCCATGTCTTCTCTTCTGATAGCCATGTCTTCTGTGGTTAGTGTTCTGTTGCCCACCAGCAATCTATTAATATAGTTTGGTTCATTTGTTTAAAAACAAATCTCCTATTTTTGAGAATGAGAATGTGCTGTTAACATTTAGAGCATGCTTATCATATATCACATGTCCCCAGGAATTCTCTATGGCTTATGTTATTTAAGACACACAAGAACTCCATGAAGTAAGTTAAAGGGGGGAAGTAACTTGCCCAAGATTTCATAGCAGGGAGAGGTAGAGCTCATGTTGGAACCCAGATGGCCTCATGTACGTATCCAGTCCTGTGACTTTATTGTCTCAACTGTTCAGTCCATCAAGATTTAATGATCACCGGGGATGTTGTAGGCACAATGCAGACACAAGGACACTAGACCCCTTTCTTTTGCCATACGTATGGGGTCTTAAGTGCCATTTGAGAGATTCTTCCATAGCACCTGTGCATGCCAGTGCCTAACTCTTTCAAAAGTTCAGGAGGTCTTCAAACCTCAGGAGCTGAGGTTTGCAGGATAATTAAGAGTTTGCCAGCTAGGGAAGCAAAGAAAGGCACAGGGACAGTTGATGCGGTGACAGCTGTCATATGACTGGAGCATAGGTCCTGCCATAGCAGAACAGAAGGATAGGGGGAATACGTCATGTGGTTGGTTGAGTCCCCATGGCTAAGCGCTTTGAGTGCCATAACACAGAATTTGAACTTCATTTTTCAGTCATTTAGGATGCTAGTGCAACCTTCTTGAGTCTCTCCTGCCTGTTTTGCCTCATTCCACAGAGGCCACTGGAGATCTGGAAACCCCACTGTGTCTAACATAGGCAGCTGAGACCTCCCCGTGATCAGCTTAGAGAAAATTTTATTGCAGTAGCATTGTAAAAACTAGCGTTCTCATACAGTCTTCTGATCCTTGGTCCTACATGACTACTATTAAATCCAAAACCATAAGCAGAAATTTAATATGAGTGCTTAATTCTTTGTAACATGAATACAGAGATACTTTCCAAAGAAGTTTTGTTTTGTTTTTTATTAAAGATGGGGTTTCATCATGATGGCCAGGCTGGTCTTGAACTCCTGACCTCAGGTGATCCACCAACCTCGGCCTCCCAAAGTGCTAGGATTACAGGCGTGAGCCACCGTGCCCCAGAAGTTTTTAATGTAAATTTAAGTGTGTGACTTTTATGCAGGTATCGTATATTCTTTTTCATAATTAAATTTCCTTTTGTGGGGAGAAATAGAGAATTTAAGTGATATTATGAAACAAAAGGGCTTTTGGATACTGTTGAAAAGCTGTAATCAGTGCTGTTTAAAATGCTTATTTACTCACATTACTATTGCAATTAAGCTTTATAAAGCAAACATCTTTGTTGATGGGACTTTCTTCAAAAACTATTTTTATTAGTCCTTTTTCTGGTGGTAATAAAATGACTAGATGTGATCCCAGCTTAAACTCATTCTTACTTTTCTACTTTCAGTAAGAAAAATAATTAGAAAACATTAACATTTCAGTGAAATTGCAAATATATTGCCCTAGCTTACTCAGGGAAAGAGAATTACCAGCTGGCGAAAAAGCAGTAGAATAAAATGTAGTCAGGTATATCTCACATGAAGATTCTTAGGTGGGGACTCTCTGAAACACATTTCAGGCAAAGTTTAAAATCCAGAAGATGTCCTCTTTTCACAGCCATTGCCGTGGAGGCCCATTTTCTCATCCTAAGGAGGTTGTCCTTGCATGAAGGCGGGATGTTTTTTGTGTCTCTTTCTCTTTCCCTCCCTCCCTCCCTCCCTCCCTCCCTTCCTTCCTTCCTTCCTTCCTTTCCTTCCTTCCTTTTTTTGTTTTTAATTGCCTTCAGTGTTTGCAGCACTCTTTTCAATGCCTTTGGTAATGGCAAACTTTGATTTTTTGAAGTTGGATTTTATTTTGGGAAACAACCAAAAGGCATATGGAGTCATATCCGATTAATAAAATAGGTAAGCACTTTGGGGAATTCAGTTTTTGCTGAAACATAAGCTCAAACTATTAGGCACTGAGGCTGATTTTATTGTATATCTCATGAACTGCCTTTAAAGAAAATGTCAAAAGGAACATTACAGAAAAGTGTTGAGAAGTGGCAGAATTGTAATAACTAGATAGCTTCCTAAGGTGACTTTGAAGAACAACTCTATTGATTCCAATTTATAAGTTCCCTATTATTTTGTTTCTTGGGGGCTTTATCCTTTTATTTTGCGGTTTTATCTTACATATTCAATACAGTTAACGTTCTTTAATTCAAAAAAGCTTTAGGATAATTTAATAACACTCAGTCTTTAATTTGAATGCCTGTTTGTATAGTCCTATATATGTGGGGATATATGTACGTATAGTACTATATATGTGGTGGTATACTATATATGTGGGGATATACGATATATGTGGGGATATATGTTCGTATAGCACTATATATGTGGGGATATACCTGTACCAGTTAATAGAGGGTGTAGTTAATAGAAGGTGGCAGGGTGGTGAACCTCTTTCCCCCTGCATAATTGAATAGCTTTAAGTGCCATTTGAAATCCTGAATATCCAAGATTGGATTCCAATAACTGTGTAGTCTGAGAAGCTTTGCTCTCAGTAGCTGCTGGTGTTTATAAGAGTGATTTCACTGCTTATCGCTCTTCAGATTCACCATGAATTTAGGTAGTAATTTACCATTGCAGAAGGGGCAAGCTCTGCTTCTGATAATATTATGATACTGTGGTTTTGCTTCCTTAATGATGTGATTCTTGAGGTAGAAAAATTAAAAATTTGTGCTATAAGTCAGCTTCATGAATTAAATTTTCCAAATTTAATGATGCCAGTTTTATTCCTGGGATGCTCATGCTGTAACTCCCTAAATGCTTCATTTTAATACTTCGGAAATGGTTGTTCTCATAGGAGCAGTTATTACAAAGTCAGTAATGGTTCTAGGGCTAAAATCTGCTTTCTTAATTCTAGTCCATTGTTTTTTGTTGTCATGTTTCTTCAGTTTCCTTAAATAAATCACACCAAGGACTGGTTACAGAAATACTGCAGTGCTTTACTTTCTTTCAAATGAGCTTTTAAGCTTATAAGTAGTGTATATAATGGAAACAGTGTTTAGAGTGCTTAGGTATAAAAGGAATTATTTCCATACTAGAGCATTTTACAACTTTGTAGGATCTCTTAATTCTCTAATTCAGAGATTCTTGGGTACTTTAGAATTCATTTTAATGTACCATCGCCCTTTAAAAATTATGAATAAATTTAGGCAGCTCGTTTTCAGAAATGATTGTGAGAATTTCCACGTACTTAAGATAAGTAGTGGCATACTGGGGACCCTAAGCTAGAGTCAGCTTGGACTGGTTGAACCACATGACCACCCAAGTTTTTCAATAGAGCATGTTTTTAGCTATTTAAAATAACTACCATTCTGGACCTGGAGACCTTTGAATCGTCCATAAAGTTAACTATACCTTGAGACACACCCTCCGCTCAGCTACTCAAGTACTGTATCCACTTTACAATGTTCCTTTGTTAACAAGGTCTATGTGGTTGAAGTACATATTATAGTAATGTGCAATTCATTGTGTACAGACATTTCTAAAGTAAGATAATGGTAATAATTACACAGTGAAAGAGTTAGGGCCTTTTGTGCTTGTTGTGTGGCCAGGATAAGAAGGCTTTGTAAACTTGATATGTTTTTGCATGCTTTGGGTTGGTGCTACCTGATGATGGTACTGAATTATATTTGAGTCTTTTGTCCTTGTATCACTTGATTGTTAGACCTTACATTGTTGACTGGGTTCCATGATTTATAAAAAGATTCCAGACTCTTTTGTAACTATTTAAAGGTCAGCAGCTAATGATAATCAGAGCTAATAATAGATGCTTACTTATGTGCCAGGTATTAGTCTAAGCTGTTGATGTGTTAGTTAAACCTTTCAACAAGTCAATGAGGTAGAGACTTTTATTATTTTATAGATGAGTAAGCGCAAGCTAGGAAAAGTGACTGAGGTCCACAGACTGGTATTAAGTGGTAGAACAAACTAGACAGACAGATGCATAGGTAGGTGGATAAAAATTAATAGAGAGAAAAAAAGAGATTAAGAGTCGTAGAAGATATCAGTAAAGAATCTAATAGCTGATTTGCTGCCTGCTGTGGTCTAGGCATTTTGTTGGGCTGTGAGGAAACGAAAATGTACAAAACTCAGACCAGTCCATGTGGAAATCACATTTGGTCATGGATTGCCCTGATATAAGTGTAAATATTTAATGATACAATATGAACATTGTATAAAATAGGTATGTGATTAAGTCTATGAAAATAGACTGAAGGAAGGAATCCGACCTGTGGGGGAGGCAGAAGTGAAGGGATAATTCACAGAGGAGATGGCTTTTGCTTGAAGATGACCACAATGTCCTTTGAGGGTAGGAACCATGTATGGTTCAACCTTGTCTCTCCAGATCTCTAACAGAGTGCCCAGGATGTCATGGTTGCTTAGTAAATGTTGGATGATAAGTGGTAGCAGTCTGGCCAGATGGATGAATGCTGGGGAAGAGCATCGCAGGAGATGGACATATCTGATTAAAAGAACGGAGACAGAGAAGGCCATGGTATGCTCTTCAGCAGTAGGGCTGCGTCCTTGGGAAGCAGAATGTTTGGGGGCATGGCCGCTGTGCTACATCACATATCACTCTCCTTTTACTTTCAGTCTCTACTTCCCACACTCTCACTTCACCTGCTTTAAATCTCATTTGTATTTCAAAACACTGATAAAAATTTCTCACTTCCTCCATGAAGTTTTTTCAACAATTGCCATGCACCTTAGTCCCTCCTTTCTCTAGTCACAATTCTTTTTGTTCCTGCCACTCATATGCCTTGTTGGATATCTCAGTACACTGATTATGTGAATGTATTAAATTGTCACATGTACCCACCCCCAAAATAGAACAAATTGCCTGGAGTTGCCTCTTTGATTATTGTTTTCTGTTGTTAAATAATTTACTCTATTATTCACTTTTTGGAGTGCAGAGAACCTTAGGATTCATATTCTACCCTTCCTATTGGTACAAGAGGACATGGAAGCCCATAAAGATGAAAATAATTGTCGAGGCCACATAAGCACTTAATGACAGGCCCAGGACCAAGTCCATGGGTAAGACCAGTTCATGCTAACTAATGTTCCTCTTGTTCTTCCAAACCCAGTAGTGAGTTTGTGGAGGTGAGGGACTGGGTCTCGTACTCACCGTGGGTCAAGCAGCTGCTCAGGAACATTTTCAGATGAAAGAATGAATACCACTTGGCTTTCTGAGTAATGTAAAGACAATGTGGTTCCCAGACTTAATAAACAGCTCTGGCAAACTAAACATATTGATAGTAAGACCTCAACTGTTAGATATACTCGTTCAGAAATAGTATCAGAAGATCAACTGCTGAGCAGAATTTTCATGTTAAAACTATTTCACTGGGAGTACTGGTACAGGTGCGTGTTAGACTCATTACTGAAAACTCACTGAACAACTCTATGAGCTTTACATATTTCTGACAGATTAAACTTAGATTACTTTTAAATTGTTATTGGAAGTTAGCCTAAGTTATTTTCCAATATAAAAAAATCGTTGTCTTAATTTAATAATTCTTGCTTCACAATAACATAATTAGGAATGGAAATTAAATTCCAAATGTAGTTCCAAACACTTGGAATTACAAATTGAAAAATCCTTCTCTGACTCAAAAGGAGGCTTACTGGTGACAAATTCTGCTGTCACCAACATTCCCATCAAAGGCTCAGATGAGGTGGTGCCTTCCCATCGCATTCTTAAGTGGGTAATGGATAAAAGAGTTAGGTATGAGGTTATTGCTAAATACGAACAACCATGAATTATACAAGATTTATTGCTCAGAAACCAACAGAGCAGACCCTTGCAATTCATCGCTTTAACGTTCATGAATTCAGTTTTTTCTGAAACAGTGACCCAGAGGATCCATGCCATGTAGTGATTTGTAATTTGAATCAGGTGTGCTATGAAGCCCCTGTACAGGGGAAAATCACTTAGCTGGTGACAAGCCAACTGTCCAGTTGTTTTTAGCCCATTATCACATGTGTAGAAAGTCATGAACTAGTCAAAACTGTTTTCTTTAGAAAAGGAAGCCAGCTTCTAGGGCTGGTGATGGGAGTGCAGAGGAATAACAAGGTCCTAGAAAGTGATGGTTCTTTACCAGAAAACAGAAATCTGGGACCAATTAAACAGCTAGCATGCTGTATTTGGCAATAGATTGAATCTCTGAAATGCATAGTCCAGAACCAAGAAGAGCAATTCCTGGAAATACCTCTGTGAGTGTACTGGCCAATGTAAAATTTCACTTTCTGGGGCAATTATAATCTGTGGCATTGTACAACAGAGTGTTTACAAAGACTTCGGGACTTAACCTCTTGCGGAAATTCTGAATCTATTTTGTTTCCATCCCTTTTTTATAGGAGGCCCAGTAATGATATCTTGACTGAATCGCCTTTTTGAATTACAATCATTAATCTTGAAGGTCACTTGAGATGTCTCAAGTCTCTTATTTAAGTCTTTGAGATCAAGTAAAATTCCTAGCATGTATCAATGGCCACCTGTATCACACATTGTGTATGTTTTTTAAATAAAGAATAGATATTCTTATTCCCCTTACTATGGGATTCCCTTAGCCTCTTTGAAGGAAATTTTCTTGACTAGGGAAAATAGTGAAGAACTGGTATGTCCAAGTAGAACTAGGAATTAGAGTAATAGCCTAGATCCTGGAGCTCAGAAAATGAGCAGTAAGTCAGGGACAAATGGTGGCTTCTTAATCTGTTGTTAAAAAATACTTAAGATAGAAATTGATATTGAGCCAGTCCATCAAGCTCCCAGTATCACTAAAGAAAACCTGTGGTACTACCACTCTCCCTTGTTTGTATCTGACCTCTCACAAAGCTTCTTTTTTGTATGTGTGGTGCTTTCCCTATTCAAGGCATATTTTTATGTTCTTTAGTTATAACATGGACAAAGGATAGCATTGACATAAACCTCAAATTTTAATAAGTGATTTTCCTGGGAATGAGAGTAGTGGTGACTTTTAACACAGGAAAATAGTAAGAAAAGGGAGCAGAGAAACTGGAGAAGAAATAGAGAAGGCTGGCTTCATCCTTCTCATTTGCTAGGCAGGAGATCTCCAGTACCTTCACAAGACTAGGCAGGCAGATACATCCCGTTAATATAGGGACAGAGGCTTTCAACCATCAGCAGGAGATGTTTGGGTAATTCAGTTCCCTCACAAAACCAAGAATCAGAACAAGAGCAGAGAAATACTGTTTGAACTGTGAGGAAGCCATGGCAGTGTGAGAGGGCCTTGTAGACAGAAAGCTTTCAGAGGTAGGAGCCACACCAAGCCAAGGCCTGAAGCTGTTTCCACATGAAGTATTCTACCAGCTTTAATGTTGAGAGACCCTGTCTGGTCGTACTAGCAGCACTCTGGTAGTAGAGCTTCTACTTTTCTCTGCCTGGACTTCATCTTCTGAATGGGTTAAGGAGATCATCAGAGGTCTAAAAGTCCTGAGGATTCAGTTGTTACAGAGAAGTCAGTCCCTATGGTATGGAGGCCCTAGGTGGTTCCTCATGGGCACTCTCTCTGTCTGGGGCTCCAGCCCCAAGACCCTTGGTGTACAGACAGATTGCCCTTGTATTCCATCTTGCAAGCCTGCCCTCCCTCCCATTCCTAGCCGATTTGTTCACTGCATCTCAGGGGGCGAGGCTCTGCCTGTGTGGGTGGGGGACCTATCAGCACCTGGCTGGTGGACAGCACTGCAGCTGTCCTGTGACCAGAGGTTGCTCTTCTGACCTTTCTTAGCCACTCCATTAATAAAGGGTTATTTTTGTCTTATCTTGATTTGGTTTGTGTATTTAGCTGATTTCATGATAAAGGAACTTGGTAATCGAACAATTTTTTCAGCTAGATTCTAAGCAATTTTAAATATCTTGTAAGAGATCAAATAACTATCAGGGAAAGATGCAGACTACAGACTGAAAAATGAGAAGGTTAGGATGATGACTGTGTGTCTTGATGGAAGCGGTGCAAGCTTCCCCAGGAGACTGGGCTTCTGGTCCTGCCTTGACATTCATTAGGTAAGTGGTCCTTGGGCAAGTCATTTAGCTTTTCTAAGTCACTGTTTTCTTTACTCATATCTACGAATTTCTGACTACAAAAACTTTTCTTCTTCTTTGACAAGTACGTCCTGTAGACAGAATCATTCCCACATTTGTATTTAATATCGATTTCCCTATTCTCTTGTAATTAAAGCTTCAAATCTCTGATTCATCTTTTTTGTAGGAAGGATTAGATTGTTGAAAATTCTGAGCTGTAGGATACTGCAAAAGAAGTCTGGGCTTTCTGCTTTAAAGTTCATATGTACAGAAAATCTAGGCTTGTTGATGACAAAGGGTTTTCTATATATCATTGCTTTTATTAAAATACCCAACTTATTATAGTGTCTCTTATTTAGCGGTTGGTTGTTAAATATTTCTGGAATTAATGAATAAGAATCTTCCAGGTTCTTGTAACAAATAGATGTAGAGCTTTGGAAGAAGTACACATATTGCTTGTTTGAGTGTTTCTCAAGTGATTCTTCAGAACGCTCTATTTACATTCACTCTTAAGGCAAAACACTTCCATTATTCTAATCGTTCATTGTCTTAGGAAACTTGTTGCAGAAGTTTCTAATTGTCCCCATGTCCATGTGTTCGATCTCCTCTTCTTGCATAGATAGAAAATGTTTAGTGACGCTGCCACTCAGAAAAAAGACATCCTTGAGGTAGGTGTGGCCACGTGACTGATACCTGGTCCATGAAGTGAGCAAAAGTAACAGTGCTCCTTTTCCCATAATGCCATTTAGAGTTGTGCCTTCCCCTTCTACTTTACCCCTTCCCACTAGTTGGAATACTCTATGAACAAGGGCTGCACCATAGGGATTGAAGGCAAAAAAGCTAAAAGGAACTTAGGTCCCTAGCACTTGTGTGGAGCCCAATCCCCATAACATTTGTAGAATTAAATTTCATGACACTTTTACTGCAAATAATACAAATTCGCAGTTACTGGTGTGTGCATTTGTGAGAAGTGTTTCACCATAATCTGTTGAGGTTTATTTGTGGAATCCTGATTTCCTTTGACATATTTGAAAACGGAAGAGAATCCAGGAATACGGGAGCAACACTGAGGCAGAACACAGTGTTCACTTTGGCAGCAGTCATGATCTCTTCTTGTCGCGGAAGCCTCAACAATTTACCTGTTCTGTCATTTTTACTCCTCTCTGAATTCTGTCTCGGGCCCCAGATGCTGGGCTCTGTGTGGGTTGTTCTTTGGTATAGAAGAGGATGAGGTTGGCTGGGACAGCTGTTGTTCGGGTCCATCAGGCCTGTGGCCATCCTCCGTACCTTGAGCCAGCTCTACTGTGCACTTATAGAAAAGAGTGACAAGCGTACAGAAAGAGAGAAAGCAGCTTGTTTTAGAGGGAGGAGAGAAGATGGTGGCGCTTACAAGAGACTGATGTTTGCAAGTGGATATGGTATAAAGTAGTAGTTCTCAAAGCATGGTGCCTGGACAGCAGCATCAGGAGCCTATGAATTTGTTAGAAATGTGCATCCTGGGGCTTCATCCAAGACCAGCTAATTTAGCAACTAGGGATAAGATTTGGCGATCTGTGCTTTAAGAAGCATTTGGCATGCTCAGCTTTGAAAACCGGTGGTCTAAAGAGTCTTGGAAAGACTGACGGTGGCAGTTAACAATGGATGTATTCTGATGGGAGTCCTGGGATCAGAAAGACTTGAACTAGAGGTAAGGGACCAGATGAGGGAGCATTCCCTCCAGAGAGAGTTGTTAAAATAAGCTGGGGTTCTTGTGATGCTCCTGAAAGGAGTGTAAGTACTGTTACCTCCTGTGTTTGGTACCAGGGGTATATCTGGCCTTAGGCTTCTATTCCAGCACATCCCATCAGCCAGATGTGCAAAAGTTTCTCCTTATACAAACTGTAATGCCTGAATTGCCAGTATTTTGAAGTAGAAAAAGTTGCTTATAAACCCATGCTGACTGTAACAAACAAGGAGTACTTTTTCTGCCCACCTCTTGCCCAGATCATTTTAATTACATAAGTAAAGTCACTTCTCCTTGGGAGGCTGAACCCCATCTTGCCCTGGAAGATGGCTTTGAGCCAGAAGCCAAGTCCCTTAATGGCTATGAAGGGGGAAAAAAAGTATGATTTCCATGTAAGGGCTACCAAGAATATAAGTACCTATTTAATAAATTATTTGTTGAAATGCCTTTTCTATTTTGGTAGTTGAAGTTTGAAAAATGTTTGGAGTACTATAATTATCATTTCTGGGAAAAAAAATACACATTGCAGTATTTTTGTTTTTGCTACAGGTCAAGTTGTAGTTCAGGATGGAAAGTAAACACGTCCCTTTGCTCAGCTGCAGTTCACATATTTGTAGTCTCTGGGTACCCTCCTCGCGGTCTGGTGGGTACACAAAGAACACAAACACGGCATAGAAATGCGGGGCTCCATTAGGGGCTTGCCCCAGTGCACGTCTGATTAGGAAGTTTGTGCTGGAGCCGAAGGAATGGCCCAGAAGGGTGGAAGTGCCTTTGCAGGAGGAGTCCTGGGAAGGGAATGAGGCTGTTCTCAGAGGCATGCCCACCTCTGGAAGGGGTCTGCAGAAGCACTTTCTCACCAGGGAGAGCCTTTATGGTATGGGTATAAACATTGGGAGGTCTTTGTTTGTTTTTGGAGGCACTCCTTACCATTATATGCCATCTTGTCAATTTGACAACTTCGTAAACAGGGCCCCTCCACACATCTTGATTGCAGAAATAGCTGAGAGCATTCTCCAGGAGAAACTAACTAGATAAAGCTGCCTCCTTCCTTCTCTCCAGAGTGGAAGCAATTTATAAAGAAAGTAATGGAAGTGGACACAGAAACAGGAGTAAGAGTAAAACTTCTGGCATGTAAGAAGACTGTGTGTGTGTGTGTGTGTGTGTGTGTGTTTCAGAATCAGCTTTACCTTTATGAGTCATAGCAAGCATGGAATGATTACATCTGTGCTCTGGGATGTCATGTTAGGTGTTAGGTTTAAAACAAACCGAGGAGAAAACATAAGGACCTATGAGTACTCGTGTGTGTGTGTGTGTGTGTGTGTGTGTGTGTGTGAGAGAGAGAGAGAGAGAGAGAGAGAGAGAGAGAGTATACACATATATGTATGAAATATTTTTATACTTACTTTACACTTCACATAACATGAAAGAGTATATATTCTTTTACTCTCCGAGACCATCTTGTAGAATAAATATCTTTATGCCCTGTGCTCTCTATTTAGTACCCTCTTTTTATTCTTGCTGTATCATTTTAATTACATAAGTAAAGTCTCTTTCGGAAATCTCAGATCAACACATAATATTCTTTGAAATCTTTCTAAAAATGTCTGAAATCCATATGCCACCTCTGGGACTTAAGAAATTTATTGACAATATTACTGATAATACCCTTGGCTTACTATTACTTGTCTTTAAAATCACATAAGATCACACTTTCTATTGCACTGCTAAAACTGTAGAGTGTTGACAAATACTGGAGTTTTAAAGGAATGTGACTGGCTGCGCCTTTAATTCAGCAGGCATGTGTCAGTCTTTCATAATGAGCAGAGACTGAGCATCCTTGGAACCTGGCCACATAGGAAGGGGTCTGAGAACATCTGGCTGGAGTATGTGCAATAGGAGACACCCACAAGGGCCAGCCCCTCATTTTACAGATGAACACCAGACCCTTCACTCTGACATACTTAAAATCGAAAATTTTATTGTGTACTTTTTTCAAATTTCTGTCATTGTTGCACAAATGAAGGAACCAGGTTACTGCATCCCTTCCTCAGTGGAGGAAGAATTGAAAGAGGTTTTATTTGTGTTCTAAATGGATGCAACCTTGCCGTAAACATCACCTGGGGAGTTCTTAATTTCTAATGTTTATGTCTCTGTGACATTTTCAAGCTGTTATAAAGAGTCTTCTTACAATGTTGCTGAACTGGCTATACAAATTTAGTTCATTTAATTTTCTTCCTTAGTCATTTGTTCCATTCTCTAATAATTTTGATTCCTTTTTTATGGGTCAGTGTTTATGGCAAAATGTGTCTGGTAAGGGGAGGTATTCAGAGAAGACTGTTGTTTATTAGGTAAATTAATCTTTTTGAAACTAATCTTTAGGTCTTTGTACATTTATCTAAACCATCCTTAGGCCTTATTTTATTGCCAGATTTGTGAAAAATAAATTCATTGTTACATTTTGAAATTTGTTATAGTGTGTGAATATATACATATAATTATTTGAATGGCAGATTTCTCTGGGAGTAAATTGGATATATTTTTCTGGTGTGAATTAACAGATGAAATAAAATGTCTCTGGACTCAGTAAATATTTGAAAACTGTTTTAAAACTCAGTAGGATTAGGCCACATTTGGCATCTGGCTCTCTTACTCTCCCTACTCCCTCCACCCCACTACCTCCCATAAAAGGCAAATCCTGGAAGCCGCTCTGAACTTTTTTCTTCCTCCCAGGAAGCTCTGACCTTTTCCAGGAAGATTCCAGGGAAGACTAGTTGGATCAGATTGCCTAAGAATCAAAGCAGCCTTAAATCCCCTGAGAGTATGGAGGATGAGGGGGCTGGGGGTGCCTAGAACAATGGGTCAGCGTTGACTGCACATTGGAGTCAGCTAGGGAATTGTAAAAACAAAAACCGATACTAGGGTCCCACTTTCAGTAATTCTGATTTAATTGGTCTGGGGTGCGCTCTGAGCTTCTGGAGTTTTAATCTTCTCCTGGGGTTTTTAATGTTTTTCAGCCAGGCTTGAAAATCTGTATTCTAGCACTAAGATTTTCAAACTCATGTGTGGGTGAGAATCACCTGGAGAGTGTGTTCAAACCCAGATTGCTGGGCCCCACCTTCAGTGTTTCTGATTCTGTAGGTCTGATGGGCCTTGGAATTTGCATTTCTAGCAAGTTCTTAGGAGATGCCGATGCTGCTGGTCCAAGGATCATTGAGAACCACCACTTTAGAGCAGTTCATCTCAAACTTTACTGTACATCTTGCTAAACACAGATTCTGATTCAGTAGGTATGAAGTAAGGTCTCAGTTTCTGCATTTCCAGCAAGTTCCCAGGTGATACTGAGGCTACTGTTGTAGGGGGCCACACTTTAATAACAAATCTTTAATCTAAAGCATCATCATCAATGCAGTTCCATAGCATCCTTCGGAAAGAAAAGATGTGTGGTTCTGGAGAATCCCAGAGGCACAATGGGGCTCAATATATGGCTTAGACCTGGTGGCAGGCAGAGATTTGGAGGGCTCAGTGCTGCTTTGGCACTTGGCCAGCTGTAACTTGCCAGAGTGTTTGAACATGCCCTTGGCGAAGCTGTACTGTCAATAAGGAGTTTGATTGTAAAGATTCTCCGTTTACTTGGAGTAAGGCAGTGGTTCTCAGGCCCAATTGCACAATAGAATCACCCTGGGAGCTATTTAAACAAGTACTAATGCCCAGGCCCCTCCCCCAGAAATTCTGATTTGATTGGTTTGAGGTGGGATCCAGACAGTGGTATTTTTTAAAATCATTGTGAGTGATTTTAATGTGCAGCCAGGGTTGAGAACCACTGAATTAAAGTATCATATGTTACAGTCTTACAGATCATTTTTTTCCTTTTATTTGGCTAAGTTATACGCCACTGTGATGCAAACTAGCTTTATTAGGTAGTCGAAAACAATTTAATATGGCATTTTTGACAAACTACCAAGAAAAGACTCTACAAAGATTCCATCGCTGTTAAATCCTAAATTCAGAGTCTAAGAAAGTGCTGGGAAAGTACAGTGGGTGTTTCTGAACGAGCTTGAAATATAAAATATTTCTGGGACTGTATCAACAAGTCTAATTTTTTCCCCTTGGGGTTATGATTGTGTGGAACAAGTCTTCACAGCAAAGCTTGCCAAAAAAGGTTATGATAAAATCATGGAATGTGAATGAAAAGAATTCACAGTGTAACTTTAAAGGAGTCAGTCTCTAAATTTAAAAACTAGGGATGACATATGTATTACATTTGTAATAGAAGTTTTAAGAACAAAATAATGATGAACAAAGTTCCTCCTTTTATCACGTGATGTCTCTAAGGGCAAGGAACAAGTGAAATAGGACAGCAAACAAGAAAGTAATGAGGATACACTAAAGACTGTGAACCTCTTCATCTTTGCAAATTAACTTAGTCCTTTATATTTGAGCAAAAATGTAGCTATTGACTTAAACATACAGATTCCAGCAACACTGAGTAGGAAAGTTGAAGCTCTGCCTGCTTTTGGCATTATGGGCTAGTGGGAAAATTATGGGCTTTGGCAGTTCTGCCACTTGCTCTGTGACCTTGGCCAAGTTTCTTATCCTCTCTGGGTCTCTCTCTTCAACTGTCAAGTAGAGATGAAGATACAATCTATTCTTCACTTGGGAGTACAAAGGCACATGAGAATGAGTAGAAGCATGCCCCCACGGATAGGAGGTGCTCAGTTAGTAGAGATTTCTTTCATTTCTTCAGCATCACCATGAGAATTTAATTCTTACTAAGAATTATCCAGCAAAACAGTTTTCTTGTTGAGCCTTTATTGGTATTTTCTGCCTATTAATTATATCAGTTTAGATTTCTTCTTAATAATTGTGAAGTCTGTTTTTTCACTTGAAGAGTAGGCTCTTTCTTCTTGTTTTAGAGCCATCGTTTTTGCCATTCCGTGTGTCTGGAACACTCTTGCTCTGTTTTTTGTGTGCTTTCTCCCTTCTTTCATGCAAGTCTCTGTTCCAGTGCCACGTCAGAGAAACCTTCCTTCACTCACCTGGCTGACGCATGGCACCCGTTTCACTGAATGTGCTGCAGAGCCTTTACCACCATCTGGCACTGTGCTGTGTAGCTCTTCATTGTCTATCTGCTCCAGAATTTTAATTCTCAAGGTTGGTCTCCCTGTGCTACCAAATGACCAAGGGCCCCTGTGATACTCTAGACTGGTACTAGAGCTACTCCAGGGCTTTAGATTATAAGAGATATCAGAGGGAGGTGTGGGGAAATCAGTGACCCCAGACTCTTCTCTTGACTTTGTGTTCTACCTACTAAGTTTCAGGCTATCAAATGTAATCCAAATTTGGGGTCCTTTGAATTCCCCAAAGTAGCTTGAACTTCCAAGGATTGTTTCAGGATGGTTGTGTATTCCGTGTGTGTGTGTGTGTGTGTGTGTGTGTGTGTGTGTGTGTGTGTGTGTGTCAGTGTGTCAGAGAGACAGAATGAGAAGAGATTTTGAAATAGAAGGAGGTATTCAGTGTCAGATGTATGGGACTCTACAAAATTTAAATAGAAGTAATGATAATCTGCCGTTATAATTTTTATCTTCTTTTTTTTCTTACCATCAGTAGTTTTTCATTTGCCTTTGTGTTTCATTTAAATTCGCATTTAAGGAGAAACTCTTGCATGCATTTGCCACTTGTAGATCATGATTGTATTAGGTTGGTGCAAAAGTAATCATGGCTTTTGTCATTACTTTTGGTGGCAAAAACTACGATTGCTTTTGCACCAACCTATACTTCATTGACATTGGGACCTGGAGAGGGCCTAGAAATGACCAAGATCCAGTTGTACACATTAAAGTGACTAGGATTGATAGAAACTTCCCAGGGTTATTGTAAAATCACTTTATATTGGGTAAGCCTGTCAATATTTTAATACTAACTTCTTAAAGATTGTTAAGATGATGAAATCAGGTTATTTTTCCATAATGACTTCTGTTGCAAGTGATACTGTCACCTTAGTCTTTCTATGTCTGGAGCAGGCTTTTTTTTAATGTCTGTTTGTGTTGTCAGTGCAATCATACATAAAAGCTTGTTAATTAGTTAAAGTATTATATATAGATCTCTGTTGCACACCATAGGGAAAGATTCAAGAGAGACTTCTTTTCAAATAGATAAAGTTAAAAATTCAAAAGTAATGTCAGAAAAATCTTCTAATTAATTGAGTGTCTATAGTTTTATCCTTATTTTCTCTGTGAAAGAAACATGGAATAGAGACAGAGAAGAATAAATAAAATCTAATGAGAGAATTTATAGAAAAGAGCTGTAAAAAAAAAGGTATCAGAAAAACAATTCTTGGTGTTATGGTATTTGTATTACATTTAAGTGACAGGCTGGTGACTGGTTCAGGGCAACGGAAGATGCAGGGTGAGTAGGGATTCTAGGTAATTTATTGAAGGGTGATTAGATGGTTGAAAGAAGAGAAAAATAAACCTAGGAATGTTAATTACAAAATAAGAAAGATGGAGACTTTGGAAATCTGAAGTATTTGAAAGCACAACTTGATAATTTGCATGCTTGAGTCTTAGGCCTGCTAGTCATGAAGTTAACAACATAGCCTTGAAAAATTAAAGAAGCTGCTAGAAGTTTGAAGAGAAGTTAATGGCTCTTAGTAGATTTTACAGAGATCCCTCTTGGAAACCAGATAAAAAATGTAAGGTATAGGTAATCAGAATGTCATAATTAAGTTTGACTTAATAGACATGCAAGATTATATGCAATAAACAGAGGATATATATTATTTTCAAATACCTATTTTTAAATTGGTTATGAGGCCACACATACACACGTGCTAAAACCAAAAACATACAAAAATCAAAAAGTTATCAAAAGTAGATAATTGTACAGCCTACATTCTCTAGCAACCAGGCAGTAAAACTATAAATTAAAATAAAAAAGAAAGCTATCCAAAATCTACCTATGTGGAAATTGAGTAGCACTCTTCTAAAAAGTCTTTAAAGAGGAAGCAAAAGCTAGAATATAAATTACTTAGCAACAAGTCACATTGAAAGCAACAGATATCAAAAATCAAAATATAAGCAAAGCAATATTTGATTGAAGTATTCAAAGTGTAATTAAAGTTGTTTGTATAATAAGTCTAAGAAGTGTATTTAAGACACCAAAATAGAAGTGAACCAAGCATTAATCTTAAAACGCTAGAGGAAAACTAACAAAATCATCTGAAAGACAAGAGATTCAAAAACTTAAAAAAACTGACATAAAGTACAAAAAGAAAGCTTGGTCAATAAAGTCTGAAATGAACTTGAAAATCTAGATGAATTATATACTTTTTACTAAAATATAGGTTAGCAATCATGATTCTAAAATAGGTAGGACACCTGAATAATAACCAAAGAAGAAATCTGTCCCATCCCCCTTCAGAAAACATACTGAGCTCAAATAGTTTCACAGGTGAGTTGTATGAAAACATCAAAGAATAGGTAATTCCTGTGTTATTTGAATGGTTTTAAAGCAGAGAAAGATAGAATGCTAAACAGCTCATTGAAAGAGTTAGTGTAACTCTGAAACTAAAATTGGATAAGGCCAACATAAAAGAGAGAACTAAAGATGAGTATTACTCAAGTTTGTAAATTTAAAGATCTTAAAATGTTAGGAAGTCAAATCTAAAAGGATAAAAACAGTTTATTCTTAGAACACAAGGATGATTTAAAATACAACTGATTATATTAATAAAGAGAAAGCCAGTATGGTCATCTTGAGAAAAGTTGAAAAGCATTTAATAAGACTTAACCTGCATTTTTAACATTCTTAGATCCCTTCAAGCTCTCAAATTCTGATCGACTTACACTTAAGACTGTGTCTTTGGTGGCCTACCCTATCCCACTTGTATTACAAAGGCAGCTCTTAAGAAATAAATCCGTCTCTTCAGGCTTGTACAGCAAAATGCAGTCAAGAGGTGACAATGTTGGGACTGTCAAAAAGAACTTAAAGGTTGGGATAACCAGCAAGATCTAATCATATGTTTGAAAAACTTGATTATTATGTAATAAATATTTTGTAAAATAAGAATGTAATAGAATATAAGAATATGTTAATGAGAGCAAATTAACAAGAGGAGCAATTAAGTGTTATTTGCAATCGAAGTCACAAAGCTTTTCTTAATTATAAAACAATGTATTTGCCAGATGAACAGTCTACCAAATACACTTTACAAACTCTAACTTAATCCTCATACAGTCAGGATTCACCTTCTCCTCCTTAGCTCTTTGATTTATTCTCCTCCACACTGATGGGAATCTGAGAGTGGAGTTTCTCATTAGTCAATCATGTTTTCTTCTCAGGCAGTTCCTTGGAGTTATATTATGAAAGTGGGCTAGATGGATTCTCTGAGACTCCTGTCTGACCCAAGCACATGTGGCATATAGGCTGTAGCTCCCATGAGTCATGCAGTGAGATAAGACTGGGTAAGAGGGAGCAGGGATGCAGCTCGCCCGGCAGCTTTAACAAAAACCACATTCCTGATAGGGAAGAAGCTATGTCCAGAGAAATCAGCTGACTTCTCAGGATCACAGTAGTGATTCCTGAGACAGGAGGCATGTTACTACAGAGAAGCATAGCTGGAACCAATTGGACCAAGTTTCACATCACCATATCACTGTTAACTAGCAGTGTGACCTTAGGCAAATAAATCAGAATCTGTTTCATCATCTGTAAAATGGAGCGAATAATAACTCACCTTCTGGGGTGATTGTGACATTAGCACATGTCATGCGTGTTAATGAAGTCTGCTCTTAGGACAGAGACTGTTTTATTTTCCATTCTGCTTTAAGCTGCTTATTAGAATTGGCATGTAAGTGGTAGCCACAAAGAAGGGTAGAGGCCTGCAGTTGAATGTTTCCCCTGACTGAGACACAGGTGCAGTGAAGTAGCATTCTACCCAATAGGAAAATTAAGTGTAGTCATAAGGTAGGTGGCAAAAGGCAGGCAATATTAAGACTGCTTGTCTCCATCTCCAGCACACCCTGAACCCAGCTGTGATAAATAGTGCTAGTGTCTGTCTTCCTCCATATTCTTTCTTTCCAGGTGCCTTTCCAATCTCCTTCCACGTCTCCTTCCTCCCCAGATACTGTGTGCCTTCCTGTTGTTGCCCAGGTTCCCATTCTGAGAAGGGACCTGTTTTTCTGAATTACTCTCTTCCTCCTCCTATATAATCAAAGCTCTAAGTTGTCTCATAGTGAACGCCACAGTCTTTAAAATGGCACAAGGGGTTCTAAATGACCAGGCACCCCTGCTGCTCATACACCTTCAACTCCTCTTTCTCCTTTCACTTGCTCCTGCCTCAGCCACAGTGACCTTCTTACTCTTCCTGGGACACACAAGCCTGCATCAGCAGTTCCTTTTGTTGGGATGCTCTTCTCTCAAGTGTCTCCATAGCTCGCCCCCTCACTCCTTCAAGTTTTTGTTCAGCCATCAGCTTCTCAATCATGCCTATTCTCACCACATTGTAACTGCTCCCTAGTTCTTCCAAGCACTCCAATTCCCTCTTACTCTGTTCTTGTTTTCCCCTCATAGCACATATTACCCTTCACTAGTGTATAATTTACTTCTTTATAATGTTTGTTACTTATTTTCTGTCACCCTCCATTACCATGTCAACTAATGAGGTCAGGGACCTATGTCTTTCCTCTTTACTGACATATCCCAAGCTGCCGGAGCAGCAGGTGCTCAGCCATGTTTCAGTGAATTTACTAGAACTGTAAGTATGAAGGGTCCCCTATATTATGTCTTAGGTAGACAAGAAATAGATAAGGAAGAAGGAAGATACAGCAATCAAGGTCAAAAATGACTAGAGGAATAGGTATGGTTTTAGAAGGAGATCCACTGCTGTGATACCAAGATCTGAGTGGACTGGAATGAGGAGACCTGGATTCTTGCTTTAAGTTTACCACTGACCTTAGCCAAGTCACTTGAGCTCTTGGGCTTCAGGTTCTTCATCTACAAAATGAGGAAACTAAACTAGTTACCTCTTGGTTCTTACCCTACTAAGCAATTCTGTGTTTGGGTTTTACTTTAGGAAAGACAACTAGCACTAAGAAATGTTGCCCAGTACTAACTGGCATCAGTTTCTCTAACGTTTCCTGAACTCCCCATCCTCCACCAAAGGTCCTGGGCTGTGATGATGTCTTTTAGTTTATTCTTGCCTTTTCCTCAAGGGCCTTATGTTCATATAGGTCTCTTAAAACTCAACCCAAGAAGGGAAACTGTGGACTACGATTCCAGAAGCCAGGGCTTTGCTCCCCCATCATAAAATCTGAGTAACCCGATCTTGTTTTATTTTTCTCATCTCTAAAATTGAGATACAGCAATAGGTCGGCAGCTAATACTAGAGAGAGGGGTATAAGGTGCATTTGATGGAGCTCTGCTAGAGATAGAAACACATCAGGTGCCATTTCAGGAAATTACATGGGAATTTTTATCCATCTTGCTAAGCTGCCACGTCATAAAGTCACAGACTCTTAATAGAATACCGTCAAAACTCAGGTAGAATTCCTCCATGTTGATTGTCATACACTTTGTCTCCAGTTTCTGAGGTAGCCATGATTTGTTTGTTTTAAGGTACACTGTTTTCAAAGAACAGCCTTTAAAAGTCTTGAATTCAGAGATCTTTCAGTTAGTCAAAGAATGGGTCCAGTTTTCAGATTCTCCATGCCATGCGTGCATCTCCCTTCGACTTTCTTCATGTTGCTCATTCCTCTAGATGTTGATTATTTAACACAAGTGGGCAGGAAGATGGAGAAGAAGGGAACTTCAGGCTCACATTTTTGGTGTCACGGGCAGATCTTGGGTGAGGTTTTCATTGTTAGTTTAGGTTTGCAGGTTGACACTGAATTTCTTTTCCTACCCTCTTCTTTGGCTGCTTAAACAGATCATCAGGACTGTCTGTGCTTCTGATGAAAGTGCCCCACGCTGCCCTGGGCATAAGCTAAATTCTTTTTCTCCCATTTAGAAGAGAAGCCAGATTGCTCCAAGGCCCGCTGTGAAGTCCAGTTCTCTCCACGTTGTCCTGAAGATTCTGTTCTGATCGAGGGTTATGCCCCTCCCGGGGAGTGCTGTCCCTTACCCAGCCGCTGCGTCTGCAACCCCGCAGGCTGTCTGCGCAAAGTCTGCCAGCCGGGAAACCTGAACATACTAGTGTCAAAAGCCTCAGGGAAGCCGGGAGAGTGCTGTGACCTCTATGAGTGCAAACCAGGTATGCACGAGCTCTGTCTCAGCAGCCTCGTTCCTTTGCATCAGAGGGTAGCAGATCCCTCCTCAGCCACCGCTGGCCTCTCCTTTCACACCAAGATGGGCCTTCTCACCGGTGTACTGCGAATCTGCCACTTTGGGCTAATGGCAGCTTGACTCCTGGCCTTCTAGTCAGAGAACCAGAGTGATCATCCACTGGTACATAAGTGCCTTCAGAGAGCGAGCGTGTCTTTTCCTCGTTTCTTCTTTTTCTCCTTCAAAGTATGCTTGACTGGGGAGGTAGGGTTAAAATTTATGGTACTAGAGCAATCTGCTTCATTTCCCCCAGAGGTCAGAGACCTTATTTGCAGCTGTATCTGCCACTTTGAATTATTACATTTAAAAACAATCATCACACATAAAACAGAAAGTTATAGATGAATACATGCATCAAAATGCCAGAAGTTTTATAATACAACACTCAGCCCCAATCTTTCTCTTTGCCAATTCCCCCCCATCTGCCCTCTTTACTTTATAGCATGTGCCAAGTCATCTTTGACTGTTTACTCACCCTCTTTGCCAACATTTGATGTACTGTTGTGTCCCAGCTGTTTCTTGCTTTATATTATTTCTAACATCCTTGCTCTTGTGGCAGCATTTCCGATGTGGTCTGTGAACACTTCTGAGTTACAGTGATTTCCTCTTTGCAAGTTTCTAATCATCGGCCAGTTGTTTTTTTTTTTTTTTTTTTTTTTTTTTTTTTT
>NW_016107403.1:5654720-5663355 GCF_001604975.1 Cebus imitator
GATAAATGCTCTAAGCAAAGTGATCCCTTGTCCATCTCTTGAACTGTTCTATCACTCAGAAATGCCTCTGGCTAACTGTCACCATTCATGTAACCACTGCTGGTTTAATTCTTTCCCTGTCTTGATTGTAACTCTTTTATTATCTCATCCCCACCTCTCTCCTGACACAGAAAATTTGAGGCATCTTGTAGTTCTGGAGCATTAACCGAAGTAACATGCTGACACTGGGACTGGGCTTCTAGAAGCAAGGAGACTTTCGAACTGTGTCAAGAGCTAATATTTCATTGAGGGACTCCCAGAGCAAGTAAATGTAACAATAAACCCTGCCTCTCTGTTTGCCCCCTTTCAGTTTTTGGTGTGGACTGCAGGACTGTGGAATGCCCTCCTGTTCAGCAGACTGCGTGTCCCCCAGATAGCTACGAGACTCAAGTCAGACTCACCGCGGATGGTTGCTGTACTCTGCCAACAAGGTTAGTTTGTCATTCATTTGTCGAGTTTTCTCCTCATTTGTTAGCATCATCTAAGGTACATTTTGCGCATGCAGTTTGTTTTCCCATGAGAAACTTAGTCCTTTCCTGTTTCTCTGGAAGAAATCACTGAACTATTTGTGTTATTTGGTGTCTACATATATCTTTCCTCAGATCAAAACCAGGTGTCATCAGGTTAAGTCATTAACCCTTACAGATTCTTTCTACAAGGATGCCTGTACACTTATGAGGGCTGGGAACTATACAAGCAAATATGCCCCTCTGTATATAGATAGGGAGGGAGGCAGTGAAGCATCTCTCAAGAGTAGGCACATCATTTGATCCTCTGCAGCGAATCTTGTAGGTGCTTAAACAACATGTTCATTGTGTTGAAACATTGCATGCTTCATAGAACCACTCCACAGGACCCTTGATGTTGGGAATCACACATCTACTCAGACCCATTTCTTGCTGAGGCTAAGAGGAGTCTTAATTCTTACAGTGCTTTTTGGAGTAACAAATATATCTCTTTTTGGTTTGACTGGGGGTAAGAGCCACTGTCATTTTAATCCTAGTAGCAGGACATGTACTTAGCTCCCTAGAACTAGTTTTTCTCTGTAACATGAGGATTTCTGGGTCCTGTCCTTTATAGTCTGTGAAGCACCACCATAGAGCTGTCCCTTTGTACTTGGCTTTGAGGGAGACTGTGCTTGGATGTGTAGGGTTTACAGTCTGTTTTCCCCCCACTACTCACCCCTCTTCTCTGCCATGACCTCCCTTCCATCTTTTGCAGGACACCAAACCATCTTTGTGACTAAGTCATCGTTCTACATTTAATAGGATGAGTTAAAACTATGCCTTATTTAACTCCATTTCCAACCTCTTCCTCAGTCCCAGTGCCAGGCATTTGGTCTCTAGGTTTGTTGCATGAGTACCTGTGATTATACAAATGGTTTGGTAAAATAGGAGTATATGTGGTCCATAGGTAAGGTAAGTATCAGTTATTTGTCTGTAATTGAAGAGCCAGAGTTTGTTATGATAATTACATTTTCTTTCATCTTGTAAAATAAGTTAGATCCTTGGCATCTCCTAGCCTTTATTCTGTTAAACCTAGGATTCTCTAAGACATGTCCTTTATACTGTATCTTAAAACAGATGCAAAGATTTTTGTGAAGATAACATGCATTGGTGTAGCAACCTTCCTATGACATTAGAATGTGATAATTTATGTGCAGATGCTTAGGAAGGAGTGAAATATTTTGCAAACATAAGGTATTACTAATCAGTAAAGGAGATAAATGGAGCATCGCTACCAGTAGCAGATGTCCCTTCAGGGTCTTCCTGAAAAGGAAGATGGTACATTAAATTGGAGAACCTAATTAATCAAAACTAAGCCAGTTGTTAACAAGGAAGTCCTTTAGTGAAGAAAATGGACAGTTCTCAGTTCACTATTATAAATGTCATATAGCACAATCTGCATATGGGAGGCACAGTCAGCTGTTTTTTCAGTCACTCTAGGGGGTTGAAATGGGTAGAAGCTACAGGAAGGCATAGTTAGTCTCAGTTTAAGAAGAAACTTTTCCACAACAAGTGATGTTCAGTAGTGAATTGGCTGCTTCCTGAGGCAGACAGAGCTCCCTGGAGCTGGATAGATTTCTTTCCGTCTGGATGGCCACCTGCCTGGAATGCTTAGAAGAATTATATTAGGCTGGAAAGGAGGTTGAACTAGACGCCTTCCATTTTATCCTCAAGCTTCTGTGAGTCTAGTAAATAAAACTTGAAGATGATTATTAGTGTATTGACATAATTTTGACTTCAGCATTCAAAAGTGAAGAATGGTCAGAGTTAAATTTGCCTCTAATCAAGACATTGAAAACAGAGAAGGAAGTCATTCGACATCCCACTGTAGATTATTTGCAGAGATGGGATAGGTTCTCACAGGGCTTTAGTTTCCTGTATGTCAGATTATCAGTGACCCATACTCATCCCCTGCTCATTTGTTCCCTTTTGAACAGGCCCTCCTCCCCCAGCTCTCTCACCCCTATGCCTTTGCAGTTGCCATTATCTCTTCCTGGACCCCCTTGCCCTTCTGCATACATTAGGCAGCTTCTGCCTCCCTTTTAAGACTGCTTTTCCTTCTCTGAAGTGTTGTCAGTCTTTGGCCCCTGAAGATGACTGAGGTGTCCGTCTCTGCTCCCTTATCATCCATCCCCCATGTATCTTTTTATCATAGCACTTTTCATAATACATGGAACACACTGATTTTTTTTGTCTGTCCCTTCTATTCTGTGTGATTCTCAAGGAAAGGGAGTATTTTGTAGCCTCTTGCACCTAAATGTATGTCAGCCCACATCTACTGGTGAATGAATGAATGAACGCAGAAAGGCCCACTCTTAGCCAAGATGATTTATATATTGAAGAAAAGAAAAAGAGTGAATAGCCGGGCGCGGTGGCTCAAGCCTGTAATCCCAGCACTTTGGGAGGCTGAGGCGGGTGGATCACGAGGTCAAGAGATCGAGACCATCCTGGTCAACATGGTGAAACCCCGTCTCTACTAAAAATACAAAAAATTAGCTGAGCATGGTGGCGCGTGCCTGTAATCCCAGCTACTCAGGAGGCTGAGGCAGGAGAATTGCCAGAACCCAGGAGGCGGAGGTTGCGGTGAGCCGAGATCGCGCCATGGCACTCCAGCCTGGGTAACAAGAGCGAAACTCCGTCTCAAAAAAAAAAAAAAAAAGAAAAAGAGTGAATAGTTTTAGCTTCTTGTTATCTTCCTGCCATTGGGTGGTAATACTACTCATTGTCTCATTTTCAGACCCTCGTATTTTTCCCCCAGTCCCTGTCTTTATGGTGCAGCACTCCTCGATCCTGTAGAAACCTCCATCTGAAGCACTGCACTCATCTCTCAGCATGGGATGCCTTTGTCTCTCCATTCCATCTCTTTTCATATTGCTCATCCAGCAGGACTCTAATTAAATTCTTCTCTATCCGCAAGGTCTTCATGCTTCAACCAACACATGTCCCACTGCCTAGGAACTTCCCACATATCCTTTCCTATGCTGTCAATTAATTATTGACTTTCACGCATTGTTATTGAATTGTCGCATGTGTGAAGTCTTGTTTCATCAGCTATGCAATGTTCCTAAAGGTCAGGAATTGTGTCATCTTTTCTTTTCCTCTGTGTATGCATTAGTGCTGAATGAGTCGGTAAATGCAGAATATACTCAAGCTGTGGCTTAACCCCATTCAGCCTAGTTTAGCATATTAAGTGGATTCCTGCTTATTAAGGAGGGTGATGGGGTGATAGGTCATACATTTATAAGAGAATAAAAACCCAAATAATCATGTGAAAATGGGAAAAAACCTAGTATGTAGTAATAGTGGTAGTATTTTAAGAGGAAACTATATAGCTTCATTCTTATGTCTGAGCCATGTCAAATGTCCATTTTTTTTTTTTTTGAGATTGATTTTCACTCTGTCACTCAGGCTGGAGTGCAATGGTGTGATTGCAACCTCATTGCAACTTCTGTCTCCCAGGTTCAAGCAATTCTCATGCCTCCCAAGTAGCTGGGATTACAGGTGCCCGCCACTACACCCAGCTAATTTTTGTATTTTCAGTAGAGACAGGGTTTCACCATATTTGTCAGGCTGGTCTCAATCTCCTGACCTCAGATGATCCACCCACCTCGGCCTCCCAGAGTGCTGGGATTACAGGCATGAGCCACCGTGCCTGTCCCAAATGTCCTCTACAGCATGATTTTTAGGCATAAAGAAGAACGTTACAGAACATATAAGATCCTATTATGATTATTTGACTTTGATCAGTGTATTTATAAGAGCATTGTTAAGTTAGAGCCATTTGAGAGCAAAGCTGATTATGTGGAGAAATCAGGGGAGAAAGCCCTTTGCATTCAGAACATAAGATAAAATATCTGAAACTTTAGCTGTAAAGAATTACCTTCAGTGAAAGTAACAACTCCCTTTTTATAAGAATTTATTGTACTTTCATGGGGTAGAAAGTGCATTTGGGGACTTTTCTCCCCTCTCTTAAAGAATACATTCCTCCCTCCTTCATTCCCATTCAAATGGAATTGCTGATCCCTATGAGACTCTTTCACCCATTTGGGCCCCTTAACTGCCCCATTTCTGTGTGAGCTTGATTTAGTTAGTTTTCTCTTGAATTGTATGTTTTCAGTTGATTCATTCATTCAGTTATTCCTTCATTCATCAAACATGAATTGAGTTCTTATAAGTGACAGACACTACTCTTTAGATGTTCTTCCCATGCATGTGTATCACTTTCCACTTCTCCCCCTGACGAATGAATACTGGTTTTCCCTTCTACCTCTGGCCTTTGCGAGTATAGACTATTCCTTATTTCCTTGCTGCCTTTCTGTCTTGTTTAATGGCCTTTCATTTTCAGCTCTTTTGTGTCTTTTCTCTTGAACTTCATCCTGTTTAAACATCATTCATATATGTGATATAATTAACTTTAACCATTATTTAATTCTGCCTTCCCTCAACTTGGCTTGGATTTCCAGGCATCCCGCCATTTCATTTTATCCTTTTTTCTTCTGTTGGCATGAAGATGTGATATGAGCTATATGGCAGCACATTCTAGCTTTCAGAAGAGGGTGGAGAGGGATGAGAATTAGTGACTCTGGGCTTTATACTGGGCCTAAACACTACACAATGAAAAAGGGAAAATGGACTATCTGTAGGGTTTAGGACACCTCGTGGTCCTTGGGAGTCCCTTTGTGAGTGTCTGCATGTGTGTGCATATACAGATGCTGTTATGCATAAGAGAATTTACAGCAGAAGCTTCAAGACATATACATTAATGCAAATTATTTCTTTGCAGAGAAGAAAAAAACCAAGATAGTCTTTCAGTGACATATAAATAACAATAGTGGTCACAGCTTAAATGTATAATGTGCCTTGCTGTTTATAAAACATTTTCACCATTGTTCGTATTTTACCATCACTTTAATTCTATGAGGAATTTAATGAGAATGGAGACTGAGAGAATAAAAGACTTGCAGAAAATCACAAATTTTCCTTGGTACAAGAGAGAGGCAGGGTCAAGGCTTCAACCCAGGTGTTTTGTTTTGTTTTGTTTTGTTTTATTGAAGACCTTGTTCTCTTTCCACTGGATCTTTTTTGATAACAATGTTTTGTTGTTTTTAAGGCCAAGAAATATATTGGGGAATATGAATTTATATCTCCTCAACACATTTCTATTAGCTATTAGCATACCACATACGTATTTCGGTTATTCATTGCTGTGTAAACAATTACCCCAAAAGTAGTAGCTGAAAATGACAAAAGTTGATTCTTTGTCCTGATCCTGTGTGTTGACTGAGCAGTTCTTCTGTAGCCAGCTGGCAGGTTGCCTGGGAGTAGATGTCCCTCCCATGTTTGGAAACTCAGCTGGCATGGCTGGAAAGACCCCTCTCCCCACATGATGTCGGAAGCGGGAGTGGAAGTTGCAAAGCCTTTGGAGACCAAGAGTTAGAAGTTACACAACACTTCCGCCACATTCCGTTGGTCAGAGGAAGTCCCAGGACAAGCCCTTATTCAAAGGGTGGGAGAGCAGGTTTCACTGCTTGATGGGATAAGCTGCAAAGGATTTGTGGCCATTTTTAATCCACCCTAATCTACATTTAACCAAGATAGACACCCTTTAGATTTCATTTTCTGATTGCAGGAAGTTGGTAGCATGTTGCAGATACGTGACCCTTTTCCGAAAACTCATGCCCATCTGGCCCTGGAATTCTGGGTCTTCAGGTGAAATGTGGGCAGCATTATAGTTAAGCCCCTGTCCTCTCAGCAGCAGGCTTTCTGCTTTGTCTTCACTTGCCATTTGGCAATCCACCCAGGAGCAGACACATGATTGAAGAGCCTCTGAACACCACCTCACCTTTAAGTATCATTTAGCCTACATTATTTTTAACCTTCTCTCCTTGAAGTGTGCTGTGACCACCTGGGTTAAACTAGGTTTTCTCTCATTGTACAACAGGGAATGCTACTTTGGGATACCAGAAAATCTGCCTGATAAAACCAGGTCCATTTTTAAAACAAAAACAAAACTTGCAAAGATGTCGCATAGAGATTCTCCTCTTTAATGTTTGATCTTGTCTGAGAGAAATGGATTAACCAGAGGCAGATGCATTTGGAGGATGGATCCAGCCTGGGTTATACATCTAAGAGTCCATGTTATCCTGGTGTCCACCAGCCCAGACCTCAGCCCAGCTGGGCTATTTCTCAAGAAGGTAGAGAGTTACAAGTCCACAGTGTTTTCTCTGCACGTCCCCCTCCTTGCTGTCTCCAATGTATGGGCCTAATTTTACAGACTCTTCACTTTGCCTCTGTAATTTTTCACCTGTATTTCAGATACAGGCTTATAGGGTAGACATTAACTAGTTAAAAATCTAGACAGTAATAACTCCACCTTATTCACTTTCAGTGTAAGTCATGAGTTTTTTAAATACCCTATGCCTTTTGATAAGTAACTTTATATCTTTTTATTAAGATGAATGAACTTACTATATTATTGACAGTCACCAGTTCTAAATTTATTTTTATAAAATTTACCCCAAACTTTTTGTTCTAAAAATTCTGTTATCAGTTTCTGTTTTGTAAATCTGCTCTTCTTAAAAGTTATTAAGTCCAATCCAGCTATTTTAAGGTAGAAATAAATTAAGTCATTGTTCATGATGTTCAGAACTTAAAATAGAGTTGCTTCTGGGTTGCGTGCATTTCAGAAAGCCAGATTCCCAAGCTCCCTCCTGGCTCCTGCCTCTCTGACCAAAGGGCCTGATTCTCTTCCAGAACCTACATCTGGAACATGTGTATCTCTTGCATTCTGAGACACTAGACCAAAAATCTTACTTTATTTTTAAATCAATCTTCAGAAGTATTTTTTGACTGGTTTTTTTCCCCTTAGCTTCTAATTAAAGATGGTAGATTATCTGTTAGCTAAAATGTTGACTAATATGTGACTTCTGTTTTCACCAAAAAATGTAATAGATTATGTTGGACACATGAAATTCTAAGCACAGTTTCACTAGAAATATTGACAAGCCAGAATTACAGAGCTCAACACAGGAGGCAGGCTGTCTCGCTGTCCTGTTTCTTAGAGGGACCATAATAGACCTGGAAGGGTCCTACCTGGTGAGCATCAGCAGAGCAGGGCTGTGTGACACATACCAAGCTGCATTGTCTTCTGTGGCCCTGGGCTCAGTCACCACCAGGCCCTCTCCAGCCCTGCCTCTCAGAAGACCGAACATTCTGTGTCATGCACTTTGTTATTGCCTGTAAGCAAACACATACTTGTGAGTAAACCATTCAGCAGCTAAAGAATAGTCCTCTAGGCATCACCTGGTGCTATTCAGAAAGGGCATGAACCGTGCGTTCAAAGCTAGAATCCAGGCCCACTTCTGCATGAGTTTGGGTGAGGCTCTTACATTATCTGGGTCTGTTTTTCTATCTAAAAAAGAAGGAGGGGAGGAGGGATTCCATTGTCTCAAAAGTAACTTCTACCTCTAAATTTCCAAAAGCCGTTAGAGGGGAAGGATCCCAAGCCACTAACGATGGGAAACAAAGGTAAAGAAAAATTTTAGAAAATTTCAGAGCCCAGAAAATAATAGGAGAGATATATGGCTTGCCTAGGGATAAGAACGGGAGAAAGTCCAAGGGAAGTTACAAAAGAATTATGGAGTTTTTTAAAGCTTTCTTAAAATAAAAAAACTTAGAAACAGCAAAATGAAATAAACTACTAGAGTAATTATTTAAGCCAGGGTAATCAGAACTGGTTGGATTGTGAAAGCTGAGTAATAATTCAGTAAAATACATTGCCTGCTTGGTCAATGGTTAGTTAACTGTTGCTAGTTACCTTTTTTTTCCTTTACATCTATAAATAGATAGTTCCTACATTGCAGAAGCAGAGAATATCTGGCCAAAGGCTGACTCCACAAGATAAGAGTTTACTCTGTTAAACTGCTTTCTAATAGAATGTTGATATCTCTGCCCGTCAGCCTGCCTTGGTAAATGTGCTGGGGAGGGTGATGTGTATATGGTTCCTGGTGCCCCCACAGGCTCACCTGCGTGAATGGCATCAGCCCATGCATGGTGCCCCCACAGGCTCACCTGCGTGAATGGCATCAGCC
>NW_016107403.1:5663415-5665497 GCF_001604975.1 Cebus imitator
GCCCCCACAGGCTCACCTGCGTGAATGGCATCAGCCCATGCATGGTGCCCCCACAGGCTCACCTGCATGAATGGCATCAGCCCATGCATGGAGCCCCCACAGGCTCATCTGCGTGAATGGCATCAGCCCATGCATGGTGCCCCCACAGGCTCACCTGTGTGAATGGCATCAGCCCATGCACGGCTACTTGCTGGCTCCTGGACCCGTATTTGCACTTGTTTCTCCCCTTCTGTTGCCACATCACTTTCCCTGAGGTCTGACTCTATGTGTGTCTTCTCTGTCTTCAGTTTCTCCATGTCCATATTGCCCTTTTCTGTATTTCATACTTAATTGTGCATACACAAAATTATATTCATGGACAAGTTTTAGGTTCTCTCTTCCTAATTGTGTGATTGGACCATTTCTTTCTCTATCTCTTAAAATGAAAAAAGATCTACTCAAAGTTCCTTTTTTCCTTGTTTGAACCTCAGTTTTATTTCTCTCCCATAAAACATTGACCTTAGAAGACAATTTCCTATTCATATCCTGTCCTTCATCACAGCTCCAAACACTATAACTTCAGGAAAGGAAATAAGATGAAAGGAAGGATGATAGTCCCATTGTGTCTGAAAGATATGTCAGATATACAGCCCATGACCAAAGTGAAGGTCAATCAGTGTCCTTTGCTTTCTCTGTAACATCTAAATATTTGCACTGAGCTGCTTCAATTTGAAATTGTGCTCTCAATAAAATTCATTTGGTTGGTACTGTCTTGCATTATGATAATAGAATCTTAGCAGATTGCTAGCACACTGTTTTCTTGTGAATAGATAGAGATACTTTGAAAAAGTTTTCTGGGGTTCCAGAATTTACAGCCTGAAATTGACTCATACTGGATGAGACCAGCAGAATGGAATCTTTGGCAGGTTATCCCTTCCCTTCAGAAGCACTTGAGTTAAATCAAAATTAATCTAACTACATAGCTACAGTGAGTGAAACAAGGTACAGATTTTAAAATGTTCTAATCGGTTAAAACAGTTAAATAATTAAATACTCACTGAGTACCTCATGGAAGGCAGAACACTGGGCTTGGTGTGGGGTATAGCGGTGAGTAAAATGTGGCACATGCCTAAAGGATCTTAACATCTTACAGGTATGACCAATGCCAGTCTCAAAAAAAGGTTCCCAAGTTTTTGAAGGTAATAAGAAGGAAACACACAACATGCGCCCACACACAGTCATCGGCCTTCAAGGAAAGAATCAATTAATAGACATCCTTTCTACCAAACAATGAAAACCAAATTTAAGAAAAACTATACAGTAATATGGCAGCCTTAAATCCAAACTAAGAAATCAAGGACCTCAAAAAGCACATATACATATGGAACAGCAGATGACAGTTTTCTCTTATCCTTCTCTTCCTCCTGAAAACTTAGTAGGACGGGAGGGATTTTCTTATTCCTCTGCTCTGGAACATCTGTCTACTTCTGAGAAATGGACTGAGCAGCAGGATCAAGAGCCCTTTAGCGCTCTGTGTGCTGAAGTACTTACCCTTCCGTAATAGTGCTTTCCAGAGTTTGTCAACTCTTATCTCCAGAGCTCCAACTTATAGCTCTATGGGTTAAAGCCTTTTGTTGGGAGGTGGGAGGATCACACAAGGGTCAGGGACTGTCAACACGGGGCGCATCAACCCAACCCGACAAATACGTCAAAGCCAGAAATTTCCTGAGGGTACTTTGAAACAGTCTGGGTCATGTTCAGAGCTCAGAAACCACTTCTTTTTTTTTTCTTCTTGGAGACAGTGCTCAGTTTTTCAGGCCATAAGTAATATTTCCTATAGATCCATGTGCTTTTACCATTGTGCTATGAAATTAAGTTGCTTAGATCATGCCTACTCAAGCTAACCAGTTTTAACTGTCCCTGCATATGCATTTTCAAAAGGACTCTATCACATTAAGAGACTTGTAATTAATTATCATGTCCGGCCGGGCGCGGTGGCTCAAGCCTGTAATCCCAGCACTTTGGGAGGCCGAGGCGGGTGGATCACGAGGTCAAGAGATCGAGACCATCCTGGTCAACATGGTGAAACCCCGTCTCTAATAA
>NW_016107403.1:5665677-5731800 GCF_001604975.1 Cebus imitator
AAAAATTATCATGTCCATCTGTTCTAAGATAGTGTCTCAAAGAAGATGGCACTTAACAGTTTGATTTGTTTTTTTTTTTAAGATTGGTGTGTTAGTAGATAAACACACCAATCTTAGATGAATTTCCATAATTCCATTCATTTTTCTTGTTGTTATTCCCTTTAATTTGAATAATTTCTCTGCTGCTTTCTGGGAGTAAGTAAAATAAAGTTATATAATATGTAAAATATGCATTAGCATGGCACAAATTTGAAACATTCCTGACTCTTGACATGCTATTATGGTAGCATTCTCTCTGTTTTTAAACACATACAGAAAAAAAATTGCAAGTGTATTTGAAGCTCATCTTTCTCAACTAAGAAAAGAACATCTATTCTGTTGCCCTCTGTCACAGTAATTTTTGGGCCAAAAGAGCGAGTCAACTCATGACTAAAAAAGTCAGAGTCTATATTAAACTCTGTTATTTTTAAAACAAAATAATTGTAGGAATTCCATGTTATTATTGGACCAACCCCAGATTGAAGAAAATATGCTTTCCTAGAAGTAAAGTCCTTGCCCACTGGAGATGAACTATCTCCCTCGTAGAGTGTTTGATTTGTCAATAATTCACTTCAGATGTGTGAGTGATGTCCTTCCTGTACTAGGACCTTATGCTTTTTTGTTTCACCATGAATTTGACCCAGTGGCTAGTCTTATTTTGTGTTTGTCTTAGTCCTGAAAACAAGCAAGGCTGTCCTGACAGTGACTTCCTGTTTAATCCAAGTGGTCATGGATATCACCAGACACTGTATATACCTGGCCCTCTGAGTCAGACAGAGAGAAAGTAACTTAACTGAATTCTGTAAGCCTTTCAGTAAAGTTGAAAGCAGAATCCACAGCATGATGATATTGAAACTCAGAGGTCTTTCCTCACCCTCATTTGCTACATCATTATCATGGCATATACAGACAGAACCGATTGAAACAGCTGTGCAAAAATGCTTTGTGAAATTACAGACATAGCTAATAAGCAAGTCTAAAATGTTAAAGCCCTACCTTTAATGAAAATACCAAAAGCAGCCCAAATCACGGAACATATTTTACTCTTCATTTACACGTTTACATTGGGTATAGATTATTAGGTTCCTTCCTCGTCATTGTAGTTGCCACAGTTTGCAGAGAATTCAGGGTTATATTTGTCTGGTAGACATTTAATGGCTAACTGGAACCCAGGAGGTAGAGAGAGCTGGTTTCTCTTGGCCTTGCTCAGTGTGTTGTGAATGTATCACACAGACAAGTACTTTGTAAATTATTTTTTCCTGACTTTGCTTTTGACAAAGGAGGAAGTCACATGTCATGGCTCTTATGATAAAATGATCAGAGACTTTGATTTCCATAGCTAGATCATGAAGCGTTTTAATGATAATTCCTAAGACACTAGGTTGTGGATTCTTTGAAGGCAAGGACCCACCCTATATATTTCATTCTCATCAGTGCCTAGCATGGGTAAATAGTGAATGCTTTTAACTAAATTATATAGACAATTAGTCTGCAGCAGAAGTCCTAGCATCAAAACCCCATAGTGTTCTTGGATTGTTCAGGGAACAGATATTTTGGGCATTTTTGTTATGTGCCAGGCATTGGGCTGCCCAGCAGGAGTAAAACATAGTCACTGATGTCTAGGAGCATATATTCTAAAGAGAAGGCAAATATGTATAAGTCATTGTTAAAGCATTGTGTGCTTTGGAAGTAGAAGTATGCAAAAGCAAAAAGTTCACAGAGTGAAGACATGCTAATTCCCATTTAGAGAACTGTCAGATTTGACTTTTGAACTGAGTCTTATATGAGCCCAAGTTCACCAGATGGAGAAAGAGAGAAGCTCTTCTAGGCTGTTGTTGTTGTTGTTGACTTTTCGGCTTGTAATGTGTCCTGCGGCTTAAAACATTAACACTCATTCCACCTACATTTATTATTCAAGAAAAAGGAAATTCCTGACAGTATTGGGTTTTCCTGAGATAACCCCCCCATTGCAAGACTACATTACTTGTTTAAGATGTTTTATTACTTTCCTGTTGCTTACAAATAAAGATGCTTCTTAGTATGGTATGCAAAGCCCCTTATTACTCAGCACTGACCTCCCTCTCTGGCCATGACTCCTGTCAGCACCCCCATAGTAGCCCCAGCCGTCCCCTTAGCACATAATGTACTTCTGGTGGGCTAAACTGTTAGTTCAAACGAAACACACTGTATTTGTGTTCTTTCTTGCCTTTGTAAATTTAGTGTGTTCTTTCCTCTACTTAGAATGCCATTCCTCTGTGCCCACTCCCCCACATTTGATGGTCATTTCACAAACTGTGCCACTCACACCCCTCACCACCAACACCACAGGCACACGCGCGCAAACACACACACACACACACACACACACACGCACGCACGCACGCACGCACAGTATCAGCTATTTATCTTTGTGCCTTTAGTTAGAAAAGGCAACATGGAAGAAGTGATCATTAGGAATAAACTGTGGCCTGTGAGGCATGATGGGGGACTTCGGTGTAGAAGATACAGAATAGCTCCGGCTTTTGTCTAGGAGCTCTCAACAGCTTGAGTATCAGCACAGAGGAAGTCAGTGGGTTGAATCACAATTTACAGTTGGTAGTTCTTGGGGCTGACATGTTTTCTTTAATGTGCCTTTTTTTTCTACTTTTAGATTAGTCATCGATATTTAAAAACGGCATACTTCACATAAAAATCTGGCTCCTCTTAAGTAAATGGAAGGTATGGCCTCATTGAGTTTACCCTTCAGCCTGAAATGAGTAGTGATGCCCCGTTAGAGGTCACAGACCTTCTTGAGGTATCTGCAGTCCCCTTCGACTCTTAGGATTCCTACCTGACTCCTGCACACGTTCAGGTTTGCCATCTCTGGGATTAAATAAGTTGGGGTTGGGGTAAAGGGGACAGATATAGGAGGAGGATAAAGAGGCAGGAAAGGTAAAGGTGTTAGGAAGACGGTGATTCAAGTGAAACACCATGGGTTCTGGGCTCCATTGCTAACAAGGTACAGTTAGGAGGAGGTTCCGGCTGTGGAGAAAAGGGCACAATCTGGGGAGTGGATGCATCAGTGAGTTTGAAGTGTCAGTGTGGTAGAGCATGGGCCAGGGAGAACTGGAAGGATGTACCGTCGTAATCAGCAAATAGGATGTGTGACTTCAGAGAGTTCAGAGAGCTGTGGCCGCGGACTGAGTCACCGAAGTAGAGGGGGCAGCAAGGGTCACTGGATTCCAAATGATCAAGTGAGGCCAGAGTGTTGAAAATACTTGGTCCACATAGACTCTTCAAACCTCTCAAATTATATTCATATAAAACAACTAACAGGTGTTGTGTGCTTCTGTGTTCCAGGCACTATCCTGGGTGCTTTTCATCAGTTCATTTAATCCGCATAGCAATCATATGACATCTGGGCACTTTAATCGTCTCCACTGTACATATTCTACAGTTGAGGCTTAGAGAGACTGCACAACTTACCCAAGATCACATCGTTCCTAAGTGACCAGAACTTGACTCTAAGAACTGCCTTTCAAAGTTCATTCCCCAAACCTCTGCCCCCTAAGGCATTGGATAGGAGACAGTCATAGGAAGGGAATGTTTGCATGAGAGAGGAAAGCAACAATGTTGGAAGTAGCCAGCGGTCCACTTGGAGAATGTTGACCTCCTTTCCATCCCAGGTGAATAAGTGAGTAGTAAGTGGGGGATTCTCAGTCCCACTGGAGATGGATATGAGGAAATAGAAGCTTTAGGGGAGAGTCAGGTAAAGGTTAGAAACAGATTTGAGTGGTGCATTGTGTGTTATGATCAGAGGATCGGGGAGTTTGTCTGCAGAGGAAAGTTTGGAGGAAGCAGAGGAGTCAATTGGAAGAGAGGTTGGCACAGAAGGGTAAGTCCCTGAGAAGCAGAGCAGTGCTCTCTGCAGATGTGCATGCCTTGGAGGATGAGAGACAATACAGTCTTTCACTTTGCCCTGATGACAAGGATGAGAGGCTGGGAATTGACTGCCCAAAGGGATCCAAGTGGATACATGCTTCAAGTCATCTGTTTCAGCACCAGCTCAGGCCCCAGATGGCTCTGGTGGCCTCAGAGAGTGTCAGCAGCCAGGCAGTGGAGGCTTTGCTCAGATTTTCAAGTAGAAGGTTAGTCCAAACATTCTTGGGGTTTGTTCTTTGTGTGCTCTGGGAAGGAGATTGAATAGTCAACATCCCATTGTGTTCTCATTTATGGTTATATATACACGAAGCTTCCCTAAACTAAATCCCTAAACTTAGGACCAGAACCCTGTGTATCCCCAGTCCCAACCCAGCTTCGTGCCTACTGCACGTATACAGTCAGTAAACAGCTACAAAATCATTGCATGTTCATAAACAAGCTGATTCATTGTTCCAGAGCATCTCTTCTCGGAGGCGGTTGGCAATTCCGCTCTGAAGTGGGAAGAACTTACGTTGCTGTACTAAAACTTTCTCTCCGTGTCCCAGCCCCCTTCTCCTCCCTTCTACAGTGTGATGTGCCAATTTGCCTGCCTACTTTTCCTAACTAGTCCTTCATGCAGCCCTCACTCCCATCCTGACCTCCTCTCTAAAGCCATCCTACCAGCCGTGAAAGCAGATGCCATTGTCTTCCCCCTAGACCTGCGGAAGTGAAGGCAGGGAGCCCTCCGTTCCTGGGACTTGGCCAGCTCTCGATATGCGATATCAGATTGTTGAGCTGGACTGAGTGGCCCAGGATTTCTGCCAGATCCCAGCTCTAACATTTCAACAGGGGCAGGAGCCCTGCGATTATTTTCAGCTGTGTTTCTGCTGTGTCCCCTCCCCGACGACCTGCCACCAGGGTTGAGTCCGTTCAAAACTATCCCGGACTCTTTTTTTCAGCCAGTCACATCTAGGTAGTAATTTGTGAAAGATGCCATTGTTTTCTCCCTATCACACCTATTTGCTGTGGGGCAGAGTCCTAGAAGGTAATTGTTAACTTCTTATAGGATCCTTGGAGACTTAGAACAGTTTACACCATCTTTCTTTTCCCCGCAGTTTACACCACCTTTCTTTCAACTTGGCACCTTAAGATAAGCTTCCCAAGCCACAGGCCAACCTTGAGGAGGAAGCTAGGAAGAGAAGAGCTTAATGATGGCTTTATTATTATTGCAGATAGTAGGGAGGCAAAGGAATATTTTATTTTTTATTTATTTTAAAATGTTTTATTTCCATAGGTGTTTGGGAAACAGGCGGTATTTGGTTACATGATTAAGTTCTTCAGCAGCGATTTGTGAGAATTTGGGGCACCCATCACCTGAGCAGTATACACTGAACCCAAATCTAATGTCTTTAGCTTATCCCTTCCCTACATGGGAGCATGTCCTTTGATTCCTCCCCCCAGAAAAAAAAAAAACAAAACACATGAAAACAACAACAACAAAGGCAGAGTGATATTCTGGTGGTTTCTGAAGGGAGAGTGGTGAAGAAGGTGCAGTTTCTGGTTGGCAGGTGATAGCTCGCTGTACACAGGGGAGGGATGGCTGTGGGGGGAGAGTGTGGTGCCCAGAGCAGGGCTGCCCTTGCTGTGGCTATAGCTCAGTGGCCGTGCTGGGGGTGGAAAGGCCAGGAAATCACAGGAATAAGCTTGAGATAGGGGAGGAAGAGTACAGGAGGGTTAGTTATTCATACATACAGAATGGTAAATCTCTTATGGTGAGGTATGGGAAAACTGTGGGCCTAAGGGACTTTCACAGGGAGGAGTGCTGTTTTCCATAAGAAGAGTTGGACCCTCAGATAGGAAACCTGTTTCTTTGTGGATATTTTATTTGCAGTCTTCTTTAAACTTACACATTCCTGGAAAGAGGTAAGAAATTTAATCAGTAGAAAGATAGTACATCGAATTTAATTAAAGTTGAAGCTACTTTTTATAGAATAGCCCTGTGTGTTATGTGTCATTATCATTTCCATTCCCGACAAGCTATTTCATTAATACACTGCGTAGAATCGTAGTAGCACAAGTGCTTTGCCCTTTTCATTCCTCATTTATCCTTGTTTCCTGACCAAAGGGAAACCTCCCACCCACCTGTAAATAGCAGTTTTTAATTTATAGACAGTGATGTCTCCACTTTTGAAGGCCTCAGTTCTGGTGTGTAATAAATCCATTATTGGAAGAAATCTTTTCCAGAAGACCTCACTGGCTTGCTTTCGTCTAGGATATGGGAAGAGGAAGATCAGGGTCTGCTGGGGAAGGTGAGGAGTGTGATGGCTTGCTGCTTTCTCTGCAGAAGGAGCTTACTGTGGGGAATGTTAGGATAACATCAGCATTGGGTGGCACCCACCCCAGGACGATACCTGTCGGGGGATGGGGTGGGGGTTTGGGGGCACTCCTGCTCTTTGCTGAAAGGGCTGTGGGAGGGGCAAACAGGACTCCTACCCCTGTGGCCTCCTCCAGGGATCTCCTATAGGTTACCCTCCTTTAAGGTTTCTCTGGTCATTGTAGTAAAACAAACTATTGACCCTTCCACTTAGTTATGAAGGGTCTAAAACATGCTTAGTGGTAGGGAGACATCAGCATGTAGCATGTTGTTTCATTTTGGGCCTTGCTTTAGGAGTCTTCTTTAGTAGGGGGGACAAAAAGTTGCATAATTATTACACCCCCTGCCTGCCCCCCACCCCCCGCCACAGAAAGCAAAAAGTCAGCAGTGCACAGGCCCTATTTTGAGGTGGGCCTGAGGGTTGAGGTGCTTGGAGAGGAGGAGGATCAGGTGAGTAAGGGACGAGAGGTGACTGATGTTCCGGAAGGACAGGGGGCAGAGGAGTGAGCAGAGGATGAGCTGAGGTCGGATAGCAGCAGTGTCGGGGGTGGGAATGACAATGATAGAATCAGAGGATTTTATATTTAGAGAAAGGTTTATTGTGATCCAACTATCTCACTTTATGGATGAGAAAACAGTCTCCAAGAGTTTAAGTAGCTTGCTAGCAGTCACACATTTTTCTTCAGGGTGACAATATGGGATAAATTGTTAATGTTCCTGTTCTTTTCTTGTATCTCTCACTCTTAAGCAGTGGTATTCAAGAACAAGTACTGGTAATCATCGTTCTCATTATAATGTTAAAACTAGTCATACTTGTTTTTTTCCAGTGGAAAGTACAAATTAAACTGTGACCACCCAGGCTGTGCACATCTAGGCACAAAGTTCTTGGAAAGTGGATTGCAGATTCACATCAGCAGAATCTCATGGAGAGCCTTTTATATGGGCAGATTCTGGAGCCATCCCCAAACTTGCAGCAAAACAGAGTTTGAGTGGGTACCCTGGAATCTGCATTTTAAACAAATTCCATAGTCCTTCCTTCCACATACTAATTTTGAAAAGGACCGTACCTATAAGCTTGCAGTCTAAAATGAATAAAAATAAATACATAACAATACATGCTCTAACCCCTGACTTAGTATCCATGAAAAGATTTATTTCAGATTATGCTTGAGTACCTTTATCATTTTTTTACTATTATTTATAAGACAAGTAAGATATGGCCCCTGCACTAGAGGAGTTCACAGGAGAAACAGTATGGTTTTAATTTAGTATGATAGCCAGTACACTTGTTAGGTACCCCTATGTACTGTTGAAAGTCAGAGGGTGGAAAATTAATCCTGTGGTTTTTGACCAGAGAAGATCTCATAGGGTAGGTGGTCTTAAGGTTGCGGGGATTTCACCAGGGACAAGGGAGAGGCAGGAATTTGAGGCTGGGTGACATGAGCTGTGGCTGGTGTGATGAGGGGTCGGGGCAGGTGGTTCAGTGAAGTCAGATCATCATTGTTGCTGGAGTGTAAGGTGTGTGCTGCAGGAACCAGTAGAATATGGAAACCAACAGGTAGAGGCAGACTTGGGAGCACTTGCAAGCTGTGCCTAGGAGCTCAGACTGACCTCTGGCCTGCCTGGGGTTGTCTGTGAAGTCCAGGAAGCAAAGGACATGAAGGGAAGGCATAAGTGTATACTTACCGCCCTTCAGCCAGCAGAACCTCTTAAGCGGGTGAGTGCCCTCTAGGGGTTTACATGATTTCTGAGTTCTGCTCATCATTGCACCCAGGCTCTCAGGTGCCCACTGAGCTTGAATCCATTACCTACCTGAGAAAAAAAAGACAGCTTAACCAAGTCCCACCTGGCTGCAGGTGTAACTACGTTATGCAAAAATGTATTAATGTGGTACCTGGATCGATCATCATATTAAAACTGAGGATTACATTAGAGGCTTGATTTTTCTGGCTACCTGCGAATACAGGTTCCATCTTCTTTGAAGTTAAAAGCTCTTACTCCACATATTGTATGATTCCATTTATATGAACTATCCAGAATTGGCACGTCCGTAGAGACAGAACATAAATTAGTGGTTGCTAAGGTTTGGGGTAGGGGAAATGGGAGTGACTGCTATTGGGTACAGGGTTTCTTTTTGAGGTGATGAAAATGTTCTGAAATTAGGTACTAGTGATGGCCCCGTGAATATAAAACCACTGAATTGTATGCTTTAAAAGGATGATTGTTATGGTAGGTGAATTATATCTCAATAAAGCTGTTTTGTTTTTTGTTTTTTTGTTTTTTAAACCCTTAGCACTTCTGCTTAAGTTGTCATGCAAATAGCTCTGCCTGGGGTGGCCTTTATGAGCTCACAGTATAGAAATCTCAGTGCTTTCCTTCTCACTTTGTTTTGTATTTTTGTTTTGTTGTGTTATTGTTATTCCTGTCTTGTTCATCTCCAATTCACTTCCACCTAAGAAACATTTATGTGACTATACATGGTAGGTACTAAAAGAGCATATGTTAAGATGAGTCCTCAAGTTACCACAAAATAGAGAAAGAGGGGGCTGTAAGAAAAGTGTGGTGTTTGGGGGTTCAGAGTTTTATCTGAGGTTGACCTAGAAAGACAGCTGGGCATAAGGGCTGGGCGAGGAATGTGCAGAGGCCATGAGGGCAGGCAGTACACAGACAGCAAAGTGAGGGCTTATTTGGAGAAAAGAGCGTGGCCGTAGCACTGAAAAGTGAAGGGAAATACTGGGAAACAGAATCAAAAAAGGAATATATGGACTTCGCAGTGTCAAATGCTAGGCTGAGAAAGTGACACATAAAATGAGGAGCAATAGAAGATAAATTTTGACTGCAAGAAGTACCAGGAACTAAGCCTTAGGATGGGTGTGGCATGGTTTGGGAGAGACAAAGACTTGGGCAGGGGGAGATTAGACTAGAACTGGAAACTGGGGAGAGGGCTTCAGAAATGAGGGTAAGTGTTGAAATCAGCTCTGCAGGGTTTCTCATGGTAGTCTGTTTCCTCTGCCCCTTTTGTATTCTCCTTTCCTTTGCTTGCTCCTTATCCAGAGATTGGGATAGAGGGTAGGCGAAAGATTAGAGAGGACAAAAAGAATTGAAATGAAGAGAAAGAATGTGATGAGGATGGGTTACAGGTTGCATGCGTCAGTTCTTCTGTAGTTCAGCACTTCCTCTTCATGACTCAGTAGAGGAAAATCTAGTCTCTTCTAGTGGAAAACACAGAGAACAGGAAGTCCTATTTAAAATCAGGTCAATTGACTAAGCTGTATAACTCCTGTTCCCATTGGTAAAAGGGAAGAATACCTCCTGCGGTGTGGGTTAACTAGAGAATCTAGAATAATCTTACTAAAGAATTTTTTTTAAAACTACATTGAGCTAATACCATTTGAAGATATAACAGACTTCCTGGGCAAATGTGGGTCATGATGGGGTCCCCTTTTCTTACCTGACAGAGTGAATGTAAACATACCTGTTAATAACTCATGAGAGTTGTCTTATGTTGAACATTAAGGAATTGCTGTTTGACCATTTCAACCTGCAAAATTGGCAGTTTCAGTAAGGTTTTAACCTAATGGATAGCTACCCAATAGATACCTGACCTAAGCCTCAATTTTCACCGTTTGTGGTTCTTTCTTTCTTCATTAAGATACTAATTTCAGGTTCAGGGGAAGCTGTAAAAAGTCAAAATATGGCAACAGGTAGATCGGAAGGGCTTGCAGGGAAGGAGACAAGGAGATAGGAGCCGGGGTCACATCAGCTAGCAAAACCAGGGTCTTTATTGTACAGTCAGTTTAGATGTAAAGATTCAGCATAAAACATTTTCCTTTCCTAGGTGGGTTAATAGGTGGTTGGGTGCAGCATCAGATCTTCAACTGCATGCTGGAGACAATCAGTAGGGGACTCTAAAAAAAACAATAGAAATTTTTAAATGATAGGAAGTCGTAATGCATATAATGTTTACTATTTGGGTGACAGGTACACTAAAAGCTTACACTTCATTTCTATGCAATATATGGCTATAAGAAACTTGCACTTTTACTCCCTAAATGTATTTTTAATTTTTTTTCTTTTTTTTTTTTTTTGAGACAGAGTCTTGCTCTGTCACCCAGGCTGGAGTGCAGTGGCGTGATCTTGGCTCACTGCAACCTCCACCTCACAGGTTCAAGCAATTCTCCTGTCTCAGCCTCCTGAGTAGCTGGGATTACAGACACATGCCACCACGCCCAACTAATTTTTTTGTATTTTTAGTAGAGATGGCTTTTCACTGTGTTAGCCAGATGGTCTCGATCTCCTGACCTCGTGATCTGCCCACCTGGGCCTCCCAAAGTGCTGGGATTACAGGCATGAGCCACCACACCTGGCTGTATTTTAAAAATTTTAAATTTCTTAAATGTTGGGAAAATAGGTCAAACATAAAAGGGAAAAAAACGACTCAATGGCAGACTTAGTCATGGTGTTCAGTGTGGTGTGACTCCTAACAGCCTAGCAGGGAACCTAGCACATAAATGCACATCCATGTTCAGTAAAGGTTGCTCAAGTGTCGCAGAAAGATATCTGAAGAGGTATTTTTTGGTTGACTGTACACTCCCTGGTGTTTAGATTAGAATAATTTCCTGGAACACACCTGTAGGCAAGAATGTGACTCACAGGAGATATGTAAGAGAAATTTAATCAGCTATTCTTGCACGATGCTTTCATTGCAATCACATCCACACATTGGGGTCAGGGTGTGGCCTGTCAGTACCCTAGCCCCATTCATCTGTAAACTCCAGAGAGTTTTAAGTTGTATAGAGTGCCAAGTATAATAAATGTAAACAATATGATGTTACTGTTATATCACAGCAGTACGATTATGTGCTTACAACTGCAATGGCTAGGCATATAAGCATGAAAAAGTATGGGATGACCTTATCAGGCACTAAAAGCCCAGCTCACATGTACTCAGCCTTAGAAAGTGATTGTCCTGCATTAATATAGACTATGAATTGAGAGTTCCAAGCTCTGCTCCCATAAAACAGACAAACCTTTAAACCGTTGGTAGAAATACCATTGCAGCAAAACCTGAATGACCTACCCCTTCTCCCAGGAATCCAGTATAACCGTCACCCCACATGAAAGAATCCTAAAAGAGCCTGCCTTGGGGTGATAGTGGGGGGTTTAAAGCCACAGATGCAAATCTTAACCTAAAGTCATTTCTTTTCTAGTTCCATGGGTAATTATAAATGTAATTAAATCTCTGGGCCTGATTATAAGCATATTTTAATTTATTAAAGATCCAAAGAACAATAAGTACTTAAATAAGAAGGGGGGGTGGGCGGAGAAAGCACAATTAATGAATGTGTTAATAGTTCTCCCTGCTGGGAATGTTGCCTCCCCTGATCTTGACCTCTACCGTACATAAATACCCACATACTTCCTTCCAGGATGTCTTTTTTTTTTAGGATGCCTTCCTTTTACTCCTGTCAACCTGGGAACTCTAGCTGTCATCCTCTCCACCCTCTGACCCATACATCTCTCCCCAGGGGAGTCCTAGGGCAGAAATCTAGCCTCTCTTTCGTCTTACATTCACATGCTGACACTCAGCTGCCCTGAGTTTCTTATGTCCTGCCTCTCTTTCGTTGTAGCAAATAACAGCATTTTGTCTCCTCTTATTTCACCTGCCCACATCTTCCAGGCTTCTGTGTTTAGCAATTTTTGCAGCAGCATTGAAGTTAGGGGTGAGAGCCAGAACCGCCAGCTTGCAGCTCATTGAACGCCCCATTCATGCGTGCGGAGATCAGTGCTCAGGTGGCAGCTTGAGATCCAAAAAATTAAGACTTTCAGCTTCCAAGATAGCTGTCAAAAAGTTCACTTACTACAACTTAGGCCCTCTCTTTATAAAAAGCTCCCCAGTCTTCAGTCCGTTTCTTTTATTGTGCACAATCATAAATTAAATATTGCTCAAGATGAGAGTGGACTTGAAACAGTCACACTGACAAAATACTAAAAAGCTAATAACTTAATTATTGAACCAGAAGTCAGAAAACCTCTGAAAAACACCTAAACATCAATTGCAGCAAAGGAGCAACAACATGGGGCCATTTAACACAGGAACACTCACTATGTATTAGCCTGTGCAAGCATCGATTCACAGAAGAGCATAACAGATACACGTGAAGATGTCCCTGAGTCTGCCCGAAAATGTGTGTTACGCTCAATACCAGCCTGGTTAAGTAAGAAATGAGGTAATGCATTTTAGAAATATTTCTGACAAAATAAAAGTTAAAAATTGGGTTGTATATAAAGGAGACAAGCCTTAGTTATTTGAAAGCCAATTATGTTAGAACCCCTCCTGCCTTCCCATTTCCCAGTGACGCCAGATAAAGGAGGCAGTGTGGTATAGACCAGGTACTTTGCCACAGCCACTGCCACGTTGTTTGTGGTCTCCCGACTTCTATGTTGTTGTTTATTCATGGGGTTTTCCTTCCCTTTTCTTTGGTTTCAGATGCGAGTGTCTCTCTGGCTTATGTGGTTTCCCCGTGTGTGAGGTGGGATCCACCCCCCGCATAGTCTCTCGTGGCGATGGGACACCTGGAAAGTGCTGTGATGTCTTTGAATGTGTTAATGGTACGTGGGGTTTCTCTTGTTCTCAGAGAGTGTACATTTGTGCAAGAGGAGGAGGAGGGGAGGGTTCACTTTAGCTGCTTCTGCCTTTTACAAAGCAGGGATTACCCTGAGGGACTTGCTGAAGGGCACTCAAAAAGCTTTACTTAAGATCCACAGTGCAGTAAGGAAAGTTAGGTCAGGAACCATCATTCCACCCATCAGAAAGAGGATTCTGGAAATGTAATAGCAGATTGCATGTGGCTGTCATACTTTGCTGTGTTGCAGAGTTTCTAAAACTTAGGGATTTTAGGAAAAGGATCCTGGAGCCTATGACAGTCCTCCTGCTGTCACTCAGTAACTGGTCCCGTGGCTGTCAGGTGACCTGCCTAAAACTGCATTGGGCCTGCCACACTTGGGAATGGTAAAAACGTTGCTCATCTTGTTTAGCATTTTTCTACTTAGAACATCTTTGCACCTGATCTTAGCCAAAAGGCTGAGAGGCAGTGGAGAGGACATCTTTGACCAATGGTTGGTCACTGATAGCAGCCTGCTTTAGGCTTGACCCATGTGTGGCCCTGATAAAGGATTCCTGGGTCACGAGATTCCTCCCAACAGAACCTGCCTCTCCCTTTCACTTTATATGGGAGGGTCTGGTGTTTGGTGGCTAGATGTTTATTGAGTTTAGATGCTAGAAGGAAGGAGAACCTACAACATGCTTCCCCACCTGAATTTTCACTAACAAAAAATAATGAAACTCAAGTTACATGCCAATAACCATACAGAGCATTATTTAGTCAATACATGTACACCCAGGGAGATGGATTTGGACAAATACAACAAAATTACACATACAGAAATACTTCCTGTAAGAATTCAGATGTGAGAAGGTTTCCTGCCCTCCTCCCAAGGCAAGAAAGGTTCTGTTACAGTTGAGTCCTATTTAATTGCATCCTGGGATTTTTAGGCCCATGGCCACATGTTGTTTTTTATTGTTTGTTTTTGCTTTGAAGAAACACTTGCAGTATGTCTTTATGGTTAAGAAAGAACACAGACTAGAACCAAATGACCTCAGTTTGAAAATTGGGCCCTCCACTCACTAGCTGTGTTAACTTTGAGGAAGCTTCTTGGTCTTCCTGGGCCTCAGTTTCCACATCTGTAAAATGGACTGAGTAACAGTAAATTAAATAAGGTATTATAGGTGAACCACCTGGAATTTTGCCTCAGATGCAAATAGTCTTTCGTATTCTATATGCAGACTTTCTGTTCACATCCAGAGGCACAGTTCTGAACGTTGGAGGTGGGGGATAGAGATGGTAAGGTTGAGCTCCCTGACTTACAGACCTTATAAATACAAGTGTACAGGAAAGGGGGATGAAAAAGTTCTGTGCACTTAAATCTCCTCTCGGTGCTTCTCCCCACCCCAGTCAGTATTTAGCCAGTAATAACATCCATTAAACACAAGCAAATGGCCAAGCAGACCTTTTCTCTGGAACTGCTACAGTTTAATGTATTATAGGTGAGAGTCTGTGAATTCTTAACCTATACCACTGGAGACAGAAATAGTCACTGCTTGCCTGGGTTTCCAGCATTTCACATATACTTCATCCAGTACTCATCACTCAGAAAATACTTACACTCATGCCTGTCTCTTGCTCCAGAATGTGAACTACTGCAGGACAGGAGTCTGTCGCATTCATCCTTGTGTCTGTGGATATCACCCTATTATCCACCTCACAGAGGACATCTAGATTTTGTTGCATGAGCCAGTGAATGATCTAATTCATATGATCTTAGTTCCCTTAAGAGATGTCTATTAAATGTTAGCCCATAGATGGGTTACTTTGTAGGAATCCACCATCTTTTATTGCCCTACACTTTAATCTGAAGTTATTTGTCCCCTGAAAATATCATCTCTAGTAGAAAGATTTGCTGGTGTTTCCTATAGGTAGGAACCGGAGTGCCCTCCTTCTCTCCTTGATTCTTGGATCTGGATACCCAGGGGGCATGCCTTTCTTAACAGAACAGTGACTTTATGTCTTGCTCCAGTCTGAAATGTCTCAAACTACTAAAAGCCACACATCCACCTTAACAGCCTTGGGATCAACCTTCAGGGCCTGTCCTCGTTTATTGCCACTTATGATAGAACTCAGACTTTTGGAATAGGATTTACCATCTGTCATGAGAAGATATTGAATGGACAAAACATAGTCACTACATTTCTGGTGGTTGCTTCTTTCTTGCCACCACAAACTTGTTGAGTGATCTTTGCTTTCTTCCTAATCCTGCTGAAGCGTCTCTGTTGATATATCAGTCATTCACCTGTAGAGGAGACTAGAAACTAATACTGTGAAGATTCATAATCCTACAGAATATTGTTAAGAACATTCTGCCTCAGTCTGCATTTTACTTCTTTTGACGTATACATACATACTCATACACACACATATATGTTGATATATGAGTATATTTGTGTATACATATAAAAATATATTTACCACTTAGTGTCCTGGAAGAATCTCACTGCTATTATAAGGTCACCATTAGAAAATCTTATATATCAAAGGTTCATTATCATCACTTAGAAAAGCAGAGGTCAATTTTATATGTATAAAAACACTTGCTTATCCATAGAGGGTTTGAGGAAACTTTACAGTGAGAACAGATTCAGTAACATAGTGGTAAAATATGAGAAAGGAGAATCATGGCCATAGAATTGTAAGTAAAAGTTGGAAGTGAAAAATCAAACAGAAAGCACCCACAGGTGTGCAGGCCATAAATGCCTATGTGGTTGCTGGAGTTAAGTGTTAAATTAGGCCCCCAGTTTTCTGGCCATCAAAGTGGAAAAGGAGATATGGTCAAATACGCAATTCTTATTTTCAGAGAGAAAAAAGCCTGCTGGACAGGATGACTGTCTCTCTAATAGAGATTTTTCACATGGAAAGGAATGAGTTTCATCACATTGATGATGAAGTTGATCATGTGATTCATTGCGTCAACACCACAAATGCAGAAACGGGTTTCCTGGGATGGTTCTTAATAAAAAGCAAAGGCAAAATATTAAAATGCAACTCAGTTCCAAAAGGTCAGATTGACACAGCTAGACCCTAGGTGCCTGGAACATTGTTTCTCAATTTTGCAGACTTGCTAACATGGTGAGATAGATCCCCAGTTCAGGAGACCGTGGGTGGAACGTTAACATGACTGACCCCCCATGCAGAAATGGATTATGCACTTCAGCACTCAGTTCCTATGCTGCCATCCACATGCTCCATATGCTTAGGCTGTTTTTCTTTTTAAGATAAACTTTAAAGTGAAAACATACAATTTGAAAATACACAGAACTCAAGAACGTGTGAGTTTTGAAAATAGTAGCCTGATGAATACATGGAGAGAGAACATGCCTCGTAAATACTCCTTTTTTCTGTAGTTTGATTTTATTTTGTTTTGGTGGATGGGTGAGAGAATTGCAAACCAGTTCACGATAATTTGTAACTGCATTCTCTGACAAGCACCGAAAGTAGAACTTATGAGGCATTGACCAAATAGGATCCCTGTTATTTAGAAACCAAAGGAACAGGTGGTGTGATTACATTCCTTTTATGTGAACTTAGAAGTCATCAAAATCATCACCTAGAAATATGACCTCCAAAGCAGTGTTGCAACAGCCCTCCACCTTCGTCAAGAACCTGTTGTATGTCTGCTCTGCCCACAAACAGACGTTCCATCAGCAGTCAGCCGGACCTGGACAGTGGCCTCTACTTTTAGATGGGTGTGTGCTCTCCATTTAACACATTGCTCCCTACTCTCTTACATATGGCCCACCGCTTGTTCCCGGAGGCATTTGAGTTTGAAATCCTAAGTATAGCATGTACAAGTGATTATTTGGTTTCTTAGATATGAACATTTGTCCAACATACATACACAGACATCTAGATAAAATAGAATATCTTGGTTGGAATGTCATAGCCAAAAGCTGACTCTGTCTATATGACCTACTTATAAAACATTACCCAAGTGAATAAATGAATTAGTCTATAGTATTGTTATTGGGTAGAAGCCGATTGAAACTACCAGAAATATTTTTAGCCTTACAGTATTTAATACTGAGCCATTAGTTCTGACAACATATTTAGCAGGGCCAGGTATATGTTGAGGCTAGTCTCCACTCACAGCTCTAAACAAGTCATCAACAAAAGAGGAAGAGAACCTTCCTCTTCCCGTGGTGCTGACAGTGGTGGATGGATGGGGTGCAAATGAGAACGTTACTTGTATATGGCACAACTAGCAGAAAGCAACTTCAGGAGGTATTTAAGTAAGTTCAGCAAAAGGGGAACTGAATACAACTTAGCCTGTGTTTTTAGCCTGTTTTGTGCCGTTTGAAATATTTATATTTTGGAGCGCTGTCCCTGCAGCACTCTGCTTCTCGCAGCAGTATTAAAATGCAGCACTAACAGTGAGGAGCCTGCATGAAGGTCATGCTGCCCACCCAGTAATTAGTTCCTGCTCTATTCAGACATATTCAGAAGCCTAATAAAAACTAGAAGTATGTGGCCTGACAGAATTTTCTCTAAGATACAGCATATGAAATTGTCATTTAAAGGGGAGTCGTACCCAGCATCAGCATGTAAAATTTTGGCCTAGAAAATTCAGACCCACAGCCTGTTAACTAAAAACAAAACAAAACAAAAAAAATACTGGTACAAAAAACATGGATGAAGAACCCACTGTCTATATAGCAATTATGCTCAGTAATGTTTGTAAGGACGTAATGTCTTTTGCTGATATAATAATGGAGATACTCTTGCACTTTGAGAGAAATACTCCATTCAGTATGTTTTTATTGAGTACCCCACCTGCTTCTGGGGCCTGTTAAGCTAATTTTGTTAAAGAGTGATAGAAATTTTTGTAATCTGTTATAAGGGTTGTTCTCTTTCCCTTATCCTGAAATAGGATATGCTTGGTGTCTTCCAGCACATACACACTTCCCCCTTCTCCCTGTGGAATAAGCCAATTGAAACCAGCAAAAATATTTTTAGTCTCATAATATTTAATACCAAGCCATTAATTGTGAGAGTATAGTTAGCCAGACCAGATATTTATTGAGGCTAGTCCACATTCACAGCTTTAAGAACATGTCATCGGTATAATTAATAAGGGGAAAACTTAAGATTTAAAAAGACACAGAACTCAAGAACTCCTGAGTTTTGAAAACACTAGCCTGGACGAATAGATGGAGAGAACTATAGCTATAGTTGCTGCAGATAGTCATTCCTCTGAGGAATCAGAACTAAATCAGTTGAAAACCTGCAAAGGGTTTACTCACCATTCCAGAGGCCATTTAGAACACAGGTGATTAATGGGAAGATGTCAAAATATTAACATGAACAGGAGTTTGGAAGAAGTTGGCTCCAACCCTCATGAATGACTTTGAGGAGTTGAAGAACTCAGTGGAGGAAGTAAGTGCAGATGTGGTAGAAGTAGCAAGAGAACTAGAATGAAATGTGGTGGAACCTGCAGAATGTGACTGAATGGCTGCAATCTCGTGATAAACCCTGAAAGGATGAGGAGTTGCTGCTTATGGATGAGCAAAGAAAGCAGTTTCTTGAGATACAGTCTGCTCCTGGTTAGGATGTTGTGACAACATCTTCACCAGATGAAATGACAACCAAGGATTTAGACTATTTCATACACTCAGCTGAAAAAGCAGCGGCAGGGTTTTAGAGGATTGACTTCAGTTCTGAAACAAGTTCTGCTGTGAGTAAAATGCTATCAAACAGCATCACATGCTACAAAGAAATCTTTCATGAAAGGAAGAGTTAGTATGGCAAACTTCTTTGTTGTGTTAAAGAAATTGCCACAGCCACCCCAGCCTTCAACAACTACCATCCTGATCAGTCAGCAACCATCAACATCAAGGCAATACCCTCCACCAGCAGAGAGATGGCTGTTCTCTGAAGGCTCAGATGATCTTTAGCAATAAAGTATTAAATTAAGGAATGTACATTGTTTTTTAGACATAATGCTATTGTATATTTAATAGACTGTAGCAGGGGTGTCCAGTCTTTTGGCTTCCCTGGGCCACATTGGAAGAAGAATAATTGTCTTGGGCCACATGTAAAATACACTAACGCTAATGATAGCTGATTAGCTTTAAAAAAAATTGCAAAAAAAAAAAAAAAAAATCTTACAATGTTTTAAGAAAGTTTACAGATTTGTGTTGTGCTGTATTCAAAGCCATCCTAGGCCTCAGGTGCCCCACAGGCTGTAGGTTAGACAGGCTTGGACTACAGTATAGTATAAACATAACTTTTAAATGCCTTGAGAAACCAAAAAGTATATGTGACTTGCTTTGTTGCGCTCACCTGAACCCACAATATCTTTGAGGTATGTCTGTCACCATCCACCAATCAGTGTAGTTTGGTAGGTAGTAGCATTTACTAATAGTCTGTAATATTCTCTTTTAGGAGTTCTGAATATGTTCAAGAAGGAAGGGAAGATTCCAGAACTTAGAAACATAAAGTTTAATTTTGCAGACACCAAACACACACAAAAATCATTAAAAAGGCACTCTGTACTTCATATTGAAAAGTACAAATTACACAGTAAATTACTTCTTCATAATACTTTTCTCTTCCACATCCACTTAAATCACCCTTTCGTGGAGATTGTGGAAATCTCCACATTGTTCTGAGATTCACATCTGTCCCTGATAGGTGAAGAAGTAATTGGTCATTGGTCCTCAAAAACCATCGGTAGCCTTTTTATCATATACTTTTCTGAAGAGCCTCTATAAATCTCTCTGAACATCAAACAGATTTCATTGTGTTGTGTGGTGTTTTTTTTCACCCTTAAAGATTGATTGTGTTTTCCAGGTTGTGTTTTTTTGGGATTCTCCATTTTTCTCACTTCTACTCCCTTGATCCCTGTGCCTTTGCTAGTGAAACCTAAGTGCCACGGTTTTCTCGTCAGTCCCATCCCCTCCCACTTAAGCTTCTGCACACCCTACCATAAAAACAAGTCCACCTTGAGCAGCTTTATTCAGAACCAGAACATGCCCTCCTCATTTCCTTAGATCATGCACCAAGGTCTGTGCCTTCACCCATATGGTAGCTGTGGTTGATCAGTTCAACCAAGTAGCTAACATTGATTGGTTTACTAAATTTGTTTTTAGTTTCCGTGGATGTTCCTTCTGTTAGAGTGTAGTATTTTGCCTTGCTCACAGCCTGCAAATTCAATGTATAAAAAATATTCCATTTTCTATGCTGCTTGGAACTTACACTCTAGCTGCCCAGTTCCTTTCAATCCCAACTCACATTAGTATGTTAGCTGAGAGTATATAGAAGAATTCTGAGCTAAGATGATTCTTTTTTAATGTTAATTTTCTGGATAAAAATACTGTATCCATGCAGCACTACGGAAGGAGCTTAAACATTCACTTTTACTGTGTGTGCACACATAAAATCCCTGTTTGTCTCATACTACTCATGTCACCATATCACCTCATCTCTTTAAGTTTCATTTTCATTATGAGTAACTGGTATTAATACTTGCTCTGTCTTCCAAGCAGTGGTGTTATAAAATAAATAGTAATTGTCCTCAGGTACAATGCAAATGTAAATATCCTCAAAATGCAGTGAAAGTATTTTAAACATGCAAGGTGACATATTAAATGATTTGGGGGCAGACAGAAGAGCCCATGAACGATGGAGATATCATCATCCAGCTCTCACCAGCAGAACGAGCAGGACTCATCGCCTCAGGAGAACTTTCTTCAGCTTAGGAGTACTTTTTTTTAAAAATAGCTTTAGGAGACACATGCCATGTAATTAACCAACTTAAGTTATGCAATTCTGTTGTTTTCAGCGTATGCTGAGAGTCGTGCAGTCATCAACACAATCCGTTTTAGAACCTTTTCATCAGGCTGCCAGAAAACTCCTGAACTGATTGCAGTCACTCCCCATTTTTCTCCAAAGCTCTCAGATCTAGGCAGCCACTAATCTACTTTCTGTCTCTATAAATGCACCTATGATGAGTGTTTCATATAAGTAGAGTTATATTAATACATTGTCCTCTGTAACTGGCTTCTTTGACTTAGCATAATATTTTCAGGCATCAGTCATGTTATATTGCATATCAGAACTTCATTTCTTTTTATGGCCACGTAATATTTTATTGTATAGCTATACTACTTTTTGTTTATGTATCAGTTAATGGATATTTAGGTTCTTTTTTTGGCCCTTGGGCTGCTATGAACATTTGTTTATAGTGCTGTTATGTGGGTATATATTTTCATTTCTTCTGGGTATATACCTAGGAGTAGAGTTGCTTGATCATATGGTAACTCTAATCAAGGAACTCCCAAGCTATTTTCCAAAGCAGCTGTGCCTTTACATCCTCACTAGAAATCTGTGAGAAGTCCAATTTCAACACATCCTCATCAGTGCTTGTTACCATTTTTTAATCATATCCATCCTAGTGGGTGTGAAATGGTGTTCATTGCTGCTTAGATTTGAATTCCTCTAATGACTAATGATTTGAGCATCTTTTCGTGTGTTTATTAGCCATTTGTATGTCTTTCTTGGAGAAGTGTATGTTGAAAGGTTTGCCCATTTTGATTAGATTATTTTTGTTTAATTATGGGAGTTCTCAGTAAAAGTTTATTGAATTAGATATATGATTGTAAATACCTTCTCCCAATCTGTAGGTTGTCTTTTTACCTTTCTTGAAGGTATCCTTTTAAGCCCCAAAATTGATGAAGTCGAATTTATCTATTTTATTCTTTTGTTGCTTATGCTTTGGATGTCACATCTAAGAAAACACTCTCTAATCAAAGGACACAACGATTGACTTACGATTTCTTCTAGAGCACTGTAGTTGTAGCTGTTATATTTAGATCATAACTCTGATTCATTTTGTGTTAATTGTTGTATATGGTGTGAGACATAGGGTTTTCTTGTTTATTCTTTTGCATGTGGTTATCCAGTTGTCCCAAAAGACTTTGAACCTCAGGCCTGGCGGTGGCTCATGCCTATAACTCCAGCACTTTGGGAGGCTGAGGCAAATGGATCACTTGAGGTCAGGAGTTCAAGACCAGCCTGGCCAACATGGTGAAACCCCATCTCTACTAAAAATATAAAAATTAGCTGGGCGTGACAGCACGCACCTTAGTGCCACATACTTGGAAGGCTGAGGCAAGTATCAAAGATACTTGGGAGGCTGAGACTTCCTGGGTTCAATCTTTACTTGAACCCAGGAAGTAAAGGTTGCAGTGGGTGGAGATCGTGCCACTGCACTCCAGCCTGGGTGACAGAGTGAAACTCCATCTCAATAACAACAAAAAAAGACTTTCAACCCCATTGAGTCTTGTCCATCTTGTCAAAAATGAGTACATGTGATAGTTTATTTCTGAACTCTCAATTTCACTGAACTATTTATCTGTACCTGTGGCAGTACCACATAATCTTGATTACTGTAGCATTATATTATGTTTTAAAATCGGGAAATAAGAGTTCTCTAACTTTGTTCTCCTTTTAAGATTATTTTGGCAATTCTGGGTCCCTTACGTTTTCATACTACTTTTAGGATCAGCTTACCAATTTCTACAAAGGAGCCAGCTAGGATTTGGATAGAGATTGCATTAAACATGTAGATCAATTTGGGGAATATTTCCATTTTAACAGTGTTGTCTTTCAGTCCATGAACACAGGATGTCTTTACATTTGTTTAGACTTTTAAAATTTTTTGAAAATGTTTTGTTATTTTCAAAATACAAGTTTGCATTTATTTTATAAATTGATTCCTAAGTATTGTATACTTTTTGATGCTATTGTGATTCGGGTTGTTTTCTTCATTTTCTAATTGTTCATTGCTAGTGTACAGAAACAATTTGGGGAGCTGCAGTTGTACCCTGCAACCATGTTGAACTTGTTTATACATTCTGATCGTTTTTTTAGTGGCTCCCTTAGAACTTTTATATATAAGATAATGTCATCTGCAATTAGAGATAGTTTTACTTCTTCCTTCCCAATATGGCTTTTTATTTATTTATTTTTTCTAATTGCTCTGGCTAGAATTTTCATTGCTATGCCGAATTGAAGTGGTGAGAGCACACCTCATTGGCTGGTTCCTGATCTTAGGGGGAAAGCATGTCGACTTCCGTCATTAAGAGGTTAGCTGTAGGGTTTTTGTAGATGCCATTTTTCAAGTTGAGGAAATTCTGTGTTCTGTTGCTAGTTGTTTGAGCATTTTTATCATGAGAGAATATTAGATGCTGTCAGGTGCCAAAAACTATGTCTGTTGAATGATTATGTTGTATTTCTTCCTTATTCTGACATGTCATATTAAATTAATTGATATTCTTGGATGTTAACCCAGCCTTGGATCCTTGGAATAAGTCTCACTTGGTCATGGTGTATAATGTTGTTTATACATTGTTGGATGTGGTCTGCTAGTAATTTTTTTTTTTTAAGACTTTTATGTCTACATTTATAAGATACTAATCTGTAGTTGTGTTTTTTTGGTAATGTCTTGGGAGTTTTTTTTTAAATCAACTAAAATTAAAGAATGAATATAAGGAGAGTGTTTCAAGGCAGAGAAAAATCTAAAAATCATTGATACCATGATGAAAGTGCTAAATATGGGACTATGAGTCCTTAGCAGAACATAACCCTGAAGCGCAGTGGAAAAAGCACAGGGTTTTGGTTGAAGAGCTACTGTTTTTTATTCTGTTGTTTGCTGTGTGACTTTGAGTAAATTACCAAAGATTTCCTCCAGGATAACAATACCTATGTCAGACCTTTGTTATGGGGATTAAGTGAGGTGATACATGTAGAGAGTATTTTGTTAAAGGCCAAACACTATTAAAATTGTAGGTGTTTATACAATATGTAGAGAAAAAGAATTTAAGAGAGCACTGGAGGAACAGAACATCAGCACTTCCAGAAAGGCCTTAATAAAATTGTTGAGGCAGAACAAAACCTAATGTGGTGGCAGGATCATTCATTTGAGGTAGACAATGATTTAACCAAACAAATAGAATCACTTTAAAGCACATACCAGATATGTGAGTTTCGTGGTCATAAAGTTTAGCTTTGTCTGGGATGGAAGGAAGTCAGTGTAGATTTTACCAGGGGGAATTTCTGTTCCTTGGTGTAAACTGGATAACAGTGTGTTTTGTTTATTTTATTTTGTTTTGCTTTGCTTTGTTTCTGTTACATAAACTTATATTGAGTTTAGTAAATTTCCACCATATTAAAACCTCCTGCTATTAGAAATTTTCTAGAGGCTGTTTGAAAAACATCAAAGGACACAACTTAACAATGACTACAAATGTGCCTTGTTTGTTTTAACTCTTTTCAGATACAAAGCCAGCCTGCGTATTTAACAACGTGGAATATTATGATGGAGACATGTTTCGAATGGACAACTGTCGGTTCTGTCGATGCCAAGGGGGCGTTGCCATCTGCTTCACTGCCCAGTGCGGTGAGATAAACTGCGAGAGGTACTACGTGCCTGAAGGAGAATGCTGCCCAGTGTGTGAAGGTAAGAAAAGGTGCCAATTACAGATTACAGGAATAGACATGCTATAGAGTTTTAAAATCAAAATTGTCCTAATTCAGTCTCATCCAAAAGTAAAGGAATATTGAAGTTCCTTGTTTAGCTGTTTTTAGGACCTTATGGTCTGTCTTTTAGCATGTTCATCCCTGGTAGAGTGTGTGGAAATACTTCCCTGAGGGAGGCTATGCCTGGGTGTAGACGATGGGCCATCTCTTTCCATAGGCAACGTGAGATTTCCTGGAGTTGTTTTCCATTCCTTCCCTGCAGTTCCAACAATTCGTCAACAAGTCTCCTCGCATTAGAGCTCACCACCTGCTTACCTCAGATTGCTCAGTTAGGATAGTGCGTGCCTCGCCCTGACAGTCTCAGCCCGCCAGCCCAGAGGGAAGCTCACCCTGCCTCTGTCGCAATACCCATGCCCCTCCAGCGAGATCAGGGGCCTGCTGCTGCTTCTCTGAAAATATGTGGTGATTCATATGGGGTCTTGGTATCAGGTGTTGGTGACACCAGCTCGAGGCCCAGCCAGGTGTCAGGTGTGACTCTCAGGAATCTGCTTTCTCTGGATTCTCCTCTTCTCTCCGAGAAGTAATATGTTCATGTTCCTCCAACAGGCTGCATCTTCCCATCACTGATGTTCACAAATAATAAGCATTTCAGAACAGTAGCTCTGAATATCACTCCCTGCAGCCCACACATTTTAAAGATTAGGATGTTGACGTTCAGAGAAGTCACTTGCCTGGGTTTACAATGCAGCCAGGAACAGTAACCCCATACCTGACTGTGTCTGTAGTGTTCTTCTGATAACACAACACTGTTTCCCCAGAAAGGAAGGTCATGTGAGCCTTTCTGTCCTAACCGGGCCCCAGATCTTCAATCTAAATTCTCTTGTGTTAGTCTTATGCCTGATCTCTGCACACAAAGTGGGAGGGCACAATGTCAAGCCGCCTTCCATCCTTTTTCATTTTCCTATAATTTTCTCCTTCTGATGTTTAAGCTATATTTGCAGCACAGTATTGAAGATCTGAAATGTTTAAGGTATAAAAATTACAGTCCTAACAGAATTCACTAACAGTGAATCCTTTTCCCTATTAGAGTTTATTTTAACCAGCGTAGGAGAAAAGTAGTTTATTTTTTAGGTGTTGTTGACAATTACAAATAATTACATCAAATCTTTAACCTTCCTAATTGATTTGTTCCCTACTTGTCCTCAGTCTGTAATAGTGTCTGAAACAGTGCAGCGGTTGATGCTGTAAAAATGTACATATGAACCTCTGAGTAGTCATCATAATGAGTTGTCTGGGCATGGATCCAGTTATGTCTCACTTCCTGGAATTCAGATCCAGGCTCAAAGTAGAGAAAATATATAATCTAATACTTTTTACTCAGGAATTTTAAAAATCTTATCTTGCTCAGGTCCATGGGCCACCTCCCTCTCTGGCAGGCTGCCTTCCTAACACTGTGATGGCATTATTTTAAATGTTGACCTTCTAACTAACTTCATTATAATGCCCTACTACGTCCTTAGAATAAAGATGACCAAACTCTAAACTGTCTGGATTCCCCTCCCAGCACAGCAGTACTTGTTTGTTGAAGCCAGTTATTTATGTATGTCTAAGAAAATCGAGTAATTTATCTAGTTGCTTTCAATATAGGGATACGTGGGGGTTTTGCATGCAGTATTTATATCCTTGTCAATGACCTCAGAAACTTTTTTTTCTTTACAGTAGCATTGGCACTTCTGTCTCCCACCTGGGACTGCAGCTTAGCTTCCCAGCTTATGGGAGTAAAAATGGCTTAAGTTCACAGCCCTCCTCCAAGGAACGTGACCTAATCTAGACCAGCCTTATCTTGAACCAAGGCCACAGCAAGAGCATGTTGCCCACGTGGTCCTGCAGTCACGTGAGATACAGTTCTAGAAGTAGCAACGTCACTCTGAGTTAGACAGGGCATTGTTGTTTCTACTTTACGTATAGGGAAATTGAGGTTTGATAAACATTTGTGTCTTCAAATCTGAAGACATTGCGAGAGCCTAAAATTGATTCATGTTTTCTAATTACCAACCCACAGCTCTAGCCACAAAGCTTTCCACCTTTACTGAGTGATCACACCTGCACGTTGGTTTTTAGACCACAAATCCTCTTCTCTGACTGCTGTGTCAGGATGAGTAGACATAAATTCAGTGTGACAGCTGCTTTTGCATGCACCCCCAGAGACTCCTCATGCAACCCTGAGCTTCTGTTGATCACAGTTGGAATAGAACTGCTGACGACTAGAACCCAGGGAAAAAATGTCTCTGGGTGCGGGCAGAAGAGATGAGATTTAAAATATGTTCAGTCTAACGCTGAACTCATATTCTCATTTAGATCCAGTGTATCCTTTTAATAATCCTGCTGGCTGCTATGCCAACGGCCTGATCCTCGCCCATGGAGACCGGTGGCGGGAAGACGACTGCACGTTCTGCCAGTGTGTTAACGGTGAACGCCACTGCGTTGCGACAGTCTGCGGACAGACCTGCACAAACCCTGTGAAAGTGCCTGGAGAGTGTTGCCCTGTGTGCGAAGGTAAACCTTGTAGATGCTAATGAGTCCCTGGCGAACGTCTTGTGTTGGAGAAGCCTCTACCAGTATGTTCTTGTTTGTTTATTTCCTCGGGCATAATGTCTGTTTCGTGCTATTACCAGTCGCCGACAGATTGATCAAACAGCTCAAACTAATCATTTGAGAGAAATGTTACACATGTAAAATGAGAATAGTGCGGTCGTTATTTTGCCATTGCAAATATGCGCATCTGAATACAGTATAAGAATACATATGTTTTAATTAAGTTCACTTCAAGGCTAATTAACACCCAAAGGTCAGCCTAACAAAATGAAGTTGAAAATGAGACTGATGAGTCAAGCGTAGCATGTTTGGCTTGTGACGCGTTCATAAGCCCAAGGGTCCTGGCAACTAGATGAACGGGCTGGAACCATCAAAGGCAAATTGCACTGCCTGGTGCCATCACCGAATATGCGTTCTACTTCTGATATCCCAATGGCTGTGGCTTTGCAGTTCCTCTAGTGCTGTTACTTATGTCACAGTTACCTGCATTTGCTACCTCTCTTCTTGTTCAGTAGAAGGAAGCCTGAGTCATCCTGGACTAATTTTTCTGTCTCAACTCCTGTTCAGGCCATTGGCATAGCAGCCAGCTCATTTCCTCCATCCTGGGAAGATTCCTTGCATACTTAACTCATCTCAGTCTTTAATCTTGTGTCTGTGTCTGTTACTGCAGACAAGGGTTTGAATATTTATACAGACATTTCTAATGGAGGGTATCCAGCATTAAGAAGTACATTTGCATAGCAAAATGAACTAATGTGGGTCAAAAATCAATCCATGTTGAAGATGGATCTTTCCAGAATTTCTAAAAACAGATACTGAAAAATGGACTGCTCTTTCCAGAAAGTCAGTTGAATAGACTAAGTCTTTTAAGTACGAAGAAGTCTTTTGCTTTCACCAAAATGTTAATAAACTCAGACTGCAGTGTTTGCCTGGCTAGCTTCATCAGCCTCTGAGGGGCTAGACTTATTAAAGACCTTAAAAATCATATAAAAATTTAAGCTTGAGGACTCCAGTTCTATTGACATCACCGATTCTCTCGTCATTACTGTACTCAGAGAGCAGCTGCCACACTCCAAAACTTTATGGCTTCCAGGTGACCAATTTTGTGGGAGTCACCCACCCCTTCATGTATATATACTCCTCCCATCCCCTAAAGACAGCATTTCAGTGCCGAAAAAAAAGAGCATGTAGAATTACGTATAACGGTTGCATAGTTGGCTTTACAGGAAAGGACGCCTTGTTGAAGCAGATTAAGATAAGAATATCTGTCCCTAAGAATTAGGAACTATCTGTTGTCAACTTGAAATATTTAATTACAGATATTTGGGGCACCCTGTAAGGAAAATGAAAAGCATAAATTCATAATCCAGTAAACATTAGCCTTTTAACCTCATGGATTTTGTGTCATAAATTCAAAATAAAACTTTAAAAACTTGTTAAAGAAGAAAAGAGCCTTTCCTTTGGAAGCAAATGAAAGGAAGGCAGATCGTTTTGTGCCCACCTTTTGCATTCATCAGCATGTCCATCATGATGAGTGGAGAAGGAAGGCTGTTGGTGACAGGTAAATATATATATAAAACTTATTTATTACCATTCTCTTAGCACACATTGATGTTTGAGTAAGGAGTGAATCTTAGAATAGTCACTTAGAATTTGGTCTCTGCCACGTCTGCATAGAGTTGTAATCTAATCATCTACTGTTTGAGAAAAAAGTTACAGTTTTGGTGAGCCATTAATTTGAAAAAATTGATTGAGAACCTCCTGGAATTCAGATACAGCACTGGACACAAAGCTAAATAAGAGATAACCTTTAACTTTGAAGAACCTATGTAGGCTGAGTTTTAAATTAAACCAGGAGAAAAGAAATGTCCCCATTGAGGTATCGTGGGGTAAGTGCATCACATTTGCACTCAATTTCATTGTGCGTCCCATCCTACTCATGCCTTGCTTCTGGTGCCCTCACCCATCTCTACTCACCTCTGGCTTTTGGCTCCATTGGGGAGTGATGGCAGTCAGCAGGGGCAAGGGAGGAAATCGTTTGCACTTTGAAAACTGCTCCAGGTATTTTGGATGTGATTGTCCACCTACTGTCTCCCCACAGCTTGAAGACCTCAGGGGAAAGATGCCTTTGAGATGCATCCCTAAGTTCACTTCTAGAGCCTTAGGTCCGGGCAGCCCCCTCCACCTCGACAGAGCTCAGCATCCTTATCATTTCAGCTGTAAAGTTTTGCTGGTCTTTTTTCCTCTGTGTCTCTTTCATACTCTGGCATGCATCCCTCATCAAACCTTTCGGAAGATTCCATTTTCTGGTTCTCAGAGAAATAATTTATCTTGCTTTTCTTGTTTCTGTTTTTAACTTAGTTGAGTAGTGAGTTTCGTATGAATGTATTTACTCTCTGATAACGCTTTCATTTTAGGATGTATTAATAATAGGAACACAGATTATTTTAGTATAGGATTAAAAAACAGTGCACAGCTTATGATAATGATACTAAAGGGTTATTTAGGGCTACTAATAATGAACTTAAAAAATAACACAAGGTGAATGGATGTTATTGCTTAGTTTATAGGGTCCAAGAAACTCTCTGGAATCATTTGAAGGTATTTTTCTCAGCAGTCATTCAGTAGCACACTTAAATATAATTTTAAATGATTTCAGAGTAGCAAAAGGATTGTATGAAATAAGAAAAAGTGCAAGGTGTTAAAGTGCAATAAATAAGCAATCACCCAGAATTAGTTAGAGGAAAACCAGAAGCACTGGTATTTACCTAGTTTATACACAAAATAAATTCCTCTGTGCACAGTTGCATAACCAGTGTTGGCCCTTACCCTATTCGCTACAGTTTCTAGGTACATAGTCAGAGTATGAAATTAGATGAAGGGACCCCCCACAAGGATTGTGGTTTTAGATTCTAAGTAAACGAACAGCATCACCAAATATGGCGTGTTAGGACCTCCAGGGAGGAAGAACCTTATTGCGGCTGTTGTTATTGGAGACACATACCTTCCAAATGACAAGATAATGTGCTTGGTTACTCCTGGAGGACTAGGGTCATGAAGCTGGGGGCCCTTAAAGCCTAGGCTGTTACTTGGCAGCCAACTTGATTCACAAGTACCTAAGTGCTTTTTAAATTGGCACTTAAGTACTCTCATGATGAATTCTTAGCAAGTTATTGTCAACACCCAATTCAGGTACACAGATAAGCCTTTCCGGTCTGTAACGGATTATATTCTCACATTTTGCTTTGCTGGCTTTTCTCTACATCTCTTGTTTATCGATCTTACTATTTTTATTTCCTGACCCTTGTAAAGAGCTAGGGTGGAAATGTGTGGAATAGCATATAAAGTTTTCAGTTGAAGGGAGTACAGAGAAGACATAATCTTAATCTCTTTAAAAACTAAAAACAAAAAAGAGATGGGACAGCAGAATTAGGTCTTCATCTGCATCTAGCACCATTGGACCACTCTTATTTGTAACCATTAATGACAGTGGCTAACATTTCATAACACTTGCTATGTGTCAGATTTAAGCGCTTTAAGAGAAGCAACTAATTGGAGATCCTCATAGCATCCCTTCTGTATGGTACCCTCATCCCAATATACAATCAGAGAACATCAAGTTCTGAGACCATGTAACTTGCCCAGGGTCTTACAGCTCATAACTGACAGCACAGTGTGTCCCCAGGACCCAGACCCTGGACCCTGAATGGACACTGCCTCTGTGCTGCAATGTACTACAACCCTGAAAGAGGCTCCATCCCCCTGTAAAGAAGGAATTTGGCATATTCTTTTGAATCCCTAAAACAACATCCGATATGTAAGTAAATGTTCAGAATTTTTATTATAAGTGAATAATAAGTGAGGCAGAAAGACTGGAGCAGGAAGTCCCAACCAGACCCTCTTTGGAGATCTTCTTTGTAGTTGAGTGAGGGAGCAGACCCTGATACAGAGTTACCTTAACCAGACCTTCAAAAGCTGATGGCCATTGGGACCCCTGTTCTACCAGATGCAGGAATAATAATGTTAGGGTGCTTATCGTTGAAAACACATCTTGAGAACCTAAGTAAGAGTGTTGTGGAAGTGTGTGACATGAGGTGGGCCCACTGGTCTACAGGCCAGTTGGACCCGTCTCCTGCATTGACAGCTCACCCTTCTGATGGGCACTCAGCTCTGGGCTACATACCGGTGGCAGCCTCCCTTCCAAGACTGATGTGTACTCTGTGGTGTGTTCTGTCCCAGTTCAGCCCTGAAGTCCAGAATCACAAGAGTTTGAGTGGGGCTTCCCCAGACCCTCCAAGGCTAATGCTCACTGCCACATTAATGTACTGTTTTTAAGACACCTTGTGTATGGTGTAGATGCCACTGCATTTCAGTTACTTAAATGGGCAATAATTTTTTTTTTTACATAGTCATAGGTATTGAGAATAATTTGCTAATTTTTTTCCCAATAATACCAAGCATAAATGCTGCCAAAGCTGATTCTTAATGTCAGAGAGATTCTGAGGACAGGTTGCCGTTTCCATTAGAAATCTATTTTGTAACTGAAGGTGAGATAAGGTATCGGGGAGGGAAGTGTTGGCTACGTGACATCTGTAACATGCGCATGATTACTCAATAAGAAAAATTCAAGAGATGTGGACAGGTGTGTGGCCAGCTTAGCTGTGATACCTGATGCAAGAGATTAGAGCTGCATGGGGACTTTGAAGCCTTGATGTCAGACCTGATTTGCCCTCTTATCGTGGGCTGCGGCTGGACCCTGCCCAGATGGCCACTGTGACCTGAGTGTTCTTCAGGCCTTTTTACGTGCACCACCTCCTGCAGGGAGGAGCTGATGATTTTGAGGACCTTAGGGATTTTGAAGCCAACACCAGAGTATCACTTTTCAAAAACTAGGAGCAACGTAGGTAACGTTTTAAAAGGTAGCATTCAGAATTATACTCAGGTTGCTAGTAAATAAATTCCATCCTTGTGGTTGGGCAAATGAGTAGTTTCCTGTCTACTATTTCTGTCTCCGAAAACAAAGCAAAATCCATGCTCTATCGCAGACAGGAAATCAAAGAGTTATTTGTAGATTGTTAAAGCTGGATGAGAGGTATATCAGAGCCCATCATATTATTCAGTATTTTTTAAGTTTTCTGTATAATAAAAAGTTAAAACTGTTATTTGCCGACATATTATCAGATACTCAGCTGAGTTTCAGGCCTAATAATTCTGCTAACCTGGCCTTAATGAACTCTTGAAGAAGAGAATAGAGTAATAAGAGATTCACTGTGCATGGATTCTTTCTAACTCTGGGTTTAGGATGGAATGTGGTTGAACCAAAAAATAACTATCTTTTTTTCCTGCCACATGGCTTTCTTGGATCTCATACTTAGGGAATCCTGGTCCTACTTGGGATGGTGTTGAAGATTGGGTGTCAGGCATGTCTTGACCTCTGTGGATTTAGTATGCCACTTCAGTCTCAGTTCACCCAATATTGCAAGCTGCACTCCTCTAAAAGGCTGGAATTCTGTGAGCTATCAAATGTACTGTTGTCATCTTCATCAGTCCCAAATTTATAGAAGCACTGTATTCTCTCCCTGAAGGCTGATGATATAGCTTGAATCAAGCTGCCCTTCTAATGAGATTTCCACTGGGCTGCCAGAAAGGTCTGTACCAGGCACATATCTGGGTGGGAATTCTTTGAAACAAGAAAAAATGTTTCCAGCCCTGCCCATAATGCTTCCTCACTGAACAGTATCTCAAATGATTAAGCTACTGCTTTTGTGGCAAGGAGTCAAACATAGTTTGGCTGACCCCAAGAGGCAGTGAAGTCAAAGATGCCATAGGGTCACATGTTATTAACATTCTGGTACATAACAAGGATCAAAACTCAGTTTATGGGTGGTATTGCTTCAGCGCCATATACTATGCTATTATTAGTAAGCCAAGAATAATAAAATATTCGTAATAGCCTAAAGACTGTTAGGTATGTGTTTTGTCCTTTAACTCTAAACGTCCTGGAAACTAGTTCCATAAATGGAAATTAAAATATAACACAGTCTATTTTTTGCTTGTCCGAATAAGGCCATATGTTGGGTAACAAATGTGTAGCAACTGACCATTTGTGAACCTAGGTCTTTAAAGTAAACATCAGAAATTTTTCAATGATGAAAATATTGTATTTTGATTTTTCTCTCATTATTTAAAATATCTTTAGATATTTAGATATTTTATCTATTTATCTTTAAATGCTTTAAATAAAACCAGAATATAGGTAAAATGAATGTAAAAGACATTCATATCCAGCCTTAATATATCACTTTCAAGATTTTATGACTTTTTCACAACTATACAGAAATATGTACCTTATATGAATGGCTTTCTTTTCATGTTAGATCCACCAATTACATTAATAGTTAAACAGGTGTATAAATAAATGTTGTGGAAGTAGTTTAATAGAGAAGAAATGGTTATTCTTGCTTATAGCTAGAGATTTTGCTGCTTGTTCTCCAAGTCCAGCATGTCTTTGCTTGTACCAGTAATGCCTTGCACTTTGTACTTGATTTTGGTAAGGCTGCCGTGCTGAACAAAGTTTTACAAATAAAATTGAAGGTTGGTCTTATACTCTTAATTTGCTAGATGACCAAACTGATCAGTGACTTAAATATTCAGAACTGTTGAGAGCTAATTTGGAAACACATGATTAGAAATTCCTCTGCCCCTGAGTTTACAGAGTTCAGCTGTTAAGTACTTCCCTATTGAGGTGGCGTGCAAGGGGGTGGGTTGCTCTTTATTTCCTCTGCCGTCTTCTTCCCATACCTAAAAGGGTATTATTTCTGGGAGTCTCATAATTTTCCTAAGACAGTAATTGCATCTAATAGATCAGACTTGGGCCTGCTAATTTTCATCTAATCAACAGAGGCAGGAAAACATAGTCTGGAATGCTAACTATGTGAATGAAAAATATTTAGTCATTCTTGAAATGATAGGAATGTTTTTCCAACAAGCTTAAATAAACACAATCTCTTTTGAGACTGTGCTAAACTTTTTTTGGATGAGACAACTCTTAGGCAACCAAACAGAAGTTAATGAAGGTTATTAAGAGACATGCCCTTCAGAAAAGGCTTACAGACTTTAAAAAGAAAAGATTCCGTCTCCTATATGCTGTAACCATTGATAAGTAGCAGAATTGGATTCCTTTTAGCTTTTGTCTACCCAGGAGAATTTAATATTTTAATTAGTAATCATATTGCCCAATGTTCAAAAGATGTCATTTTACCTAACATGGCTATATTAGACCATCTTATTTTTAAATCCTCGTCTTCATCTCCTTCCACTGTTTGCCTCAGTTTCAAGGAATCTATTAGACTCAATACCCCTGTATTTAAAGTACCTTGTTGCACTTTTCCTTTGAAGCATGTTTGCTTATTTCCCCCAATGCAAGACCCCACCAGATAGTAAAAAATTATTTTTAAACATGCTAAAATGTACATATTTAAGTGGAGTGTTTTTCCTTTCGGAAGTTAGATGGGGAAAATGTACACTTAGTCCAGGAATATAGTCATTCGGAATATTTTTGGTGCCTCTCTTTTGAAATTGACTTTAGAGATCATAGCACATCCTTTTGAATATCCTCAGCTTTGTAAACCCTTGACTTTGAACATTTATTAGACTCCAGAAAATAGCCAAAGTCATTTATGTTGAAGTCTGGTTTAAAGAAAAAAAAAAAGATGGCCAGTATAGTTGAGTGAAACTCTTTACAGGAAGCAAAAAGTGACAGTAAAATAAAGGCACTTTGTCTTCTATGACATAGTAATTTGCTCTGAAAGCAACTATGAAGAGGTTTCAAATAGAATTTTAACATGAACAGCATTTTGGCATAAGAATATATGTGAGTACTAAAAGTGAGTACTTTTATCAATAACACTTATTTGTAAGTATAACTCCTGGTGTGTTTATAAAAAAAAATCAATTTACCTGCTACATTTATGACTTCTAGGGACTGGAAGCATACATTAAAATGGTCATATACTGTATTACATCGTTTTTCTGATATTGCAGGTGCTCTATTCCAACATATTTTCAAATAAATTAGACTAAAATAATTTACCTATAGAAACAGCTTAAAATAGGTGGTGATTCTAATATAATTTATTTTTAATATTTTAGTTATTGAATTCCACTTCTAATTATACCAGACTGTTTCCTGGTATAGCCTTAAGTGTATCAAAAACAAAATGATTTCACATAGCTTAATATATGAGGGTTAGCACTGAAGATGTGAAAAATCCAGTGTCACTGTTAAAGCCCCGTTAGAACTATTTTCTGTGTTATATCTATCTGATTATTGAAGATACAATGTCACACAAGCATATAAAATGTCTGTTGCGATGCTATTTTAAAGATGTAGGACAGATTGAAAGTAGGGAACTGTCCATTAAAGAACATCTCTTGTCTATGTGTGGGTCTCCCCATCACAGGTGGCTGATGAGGTGGTAGGAGCAGCATCATACCCACCTATCAGCATCTTAATTTGAGGCTCCCTAATACTCCCCTGCATCAGCTCCCAGAGTGCAGATTGGGAAGTCTGTTGCCAGGGGACTCAGCAGTGCCAGATCTTGGTCCAGGAATCATACCATCAGTTTCATCTAAATTTGGCGTGGGATGGGCAATACTGGACATTTAACATGTTTTTGAAATTTGCCAGAAAACATGCATTTTGTTTTATAGTATTTTGAGTTTAAGTTGATTAGCAGTTGGACCAAATTTTATTTACCATTTATATCTACAGAATACCTGTTTACACCTCAGTGGAGTTTAACTTTCGCATCTGAGAGATTAGCTGGATGTATCCGGTTTGTTTGAAACACAGCCCAGTTCAGGTATACGGACCATTTGAGATCACAGAATTTAATGCTAGCTGCCAATAAACGGGTGCAATCCAAGGCTCCAACTCTTACTTTGCAGCAGCATAGTAAAACACAGCTAAGAATCCTCAAGATCCTAAGGACAAATACTTGATCCTTGTGGACCCTGCGAATCTTGTAGCTTTCACATTGGCTGCTGGAGCAGTTGATTTGCAAGCCACTACCTGACCAGCACCAGAACTCAAAGCATGCATTCTATGTGTTTACCTCATCTCTGCCTGCAGCTTACCTACTCTTTTCTAGCTAAAATTTACCTGGATCCCCATTTCCTTACTTTAAAAAAAGTATTCATTTATGATATAATTTGACACTGCCTTGGATCTGTTTTGTAATCTAATGTGGTATATTTATATGCCTCTTCGTGTATATCCAGTGCCTACCATTTGCCTGTGCTGGTGCCTGTGCCTTACACGATGGTTGAACTCCCTTAGTTTACCTATCAGTAGAAAGACAGGAGATCATGTTCTTTCTCACCTTAACTGGACAGCTATTGCCCTGCATGTCAGCTCACTTTTAAACAATTCAGGGCATCTCTATTTGTTAGGGAAGCCCTAATATGTTTGGAGATAATAAGCTGTCCACTTGGGATAGCCTCAGGCCTTGCATAATGAGAGGGTCGGCAAGCTCAGATCTTTCCAAAGCCATAAATCTCTCATCCTTTCTGGGAATCAAGTTTTTAAAAGATTCCATGGAGATTTTATGTCAGACGAATTCCACAGGGGGTGCTCCACAGTCCGGTGACAGAGATGCTAAGAACACGACTCATTGCATGAGAAGCCCTACACTTATTGTTATAAAGTACTGGTTGAACTTTTCTCTTATTGTTGACATGTGTTTGAGATCCCTGACTTCTGATACTGAGATTTGCTCATTAAAGAAAGTTTTTAGAGATAGATCTGTATCTTTCAACTTGAGAATGGCAGAAACACTGGCAACGATAAAAAGTAGTATAAATGATACTCTGATGAATTTGTCTTTGTCCCTAAAGATCTAGCAACACCCCCATCATGAGAGAGGAAGAACACGGTCAGCCAGGCACACAGAATCATTATTTCAACTCACATTGGATTAGCTGATTACTAAGAGATTTCTGTTCTCTTGGAGACATCATAGACATAGTCAAAGTGTAGAACAATGATAACAGACTGCTACTCAGCAAATGTGAAAGGCACCACTGGCTGGTCACTAACAAGCTCCAGAGCTTACCAGGCCATATGAAAAGACAGCACAGACCCAACCACATCTCAGATGCTTTTCATGTTATCAGTGGAGATAGAAAATGCTGCTTAAGTTACAATAGGCAGGGTTCAGAATGCCAAACCAATTGTCATACCGTTTATCAGCTGAGCATTTGAGGCCTGTGAAAGGGCTGATAATTCATTAATTAGCCCTTACCTGAGACCAGTTATAGCTCTGAGCAGACAGGATCGGCATGACATCAATAATTAGAACAAGTAACGTTCATGTCACCCCCTACAGTGTAGAGAATAGTCTTTTCTTGACAATCTTGTTTGAGCCATATAGGAATATTGTGAGGTAGAAATAATGAGTATTCCCATTTTCTAGAAGCCCAGAGAGGTCCATCATAGCATATTGGATAATGAGAGAGCAGGGACTCAAGCTAGGTTTTCTGACTCCAAATTCATGATCTTGGCATTACTTCCCGGCAGACCGCCATCGTGAGAAGACAGGGGATTAGGAAATAAGATGGTGAATATCAAGGGACTTGATCATTGTGACTTAAATTCAAAAGCCACTCTCACTCCTAGCTCCATCCCCATTACTGAGACCCAGTTACTGTTATTCTGACCTCTGTGGCCTAGGCTTTGATCCCAAGTTCTTCTCATGAGCCTCTAACTGGAATTTTGACATTGCTTTTAATTTTGTTTGACTTCTGGGAGAGCTGGATCTGTTTTCTGCTTCCACTTGTTCATTCCTGCATCCTCCCACCTAGGGACGTTACTCAACCCAAGAGCCCAACCCACTCTCCCATCCTCTCAGGCTTGACCTCTGCCCATTCTTGTTCATATCCATCCAATTTCGAGGCCCCAGGCCCTAACTTTGGCACTTAAGTCCCCCACTGAGTAAATGAGCTGCTCAGCCTCCATCAGTCTGCCAGGCACCAGGATACCATCACCAGCACTTGTGCATTCTGGTCTGCACGCTTCCTTTTCTTTCTCTGATGCTTGTCAGTCTCTCATTAATCCAGTTGTCAGCTTGCCGAGCAGTCGGCAAAAGTGCTTGTACTTCATGAAGTAGAAGCTGAGCGCCTGAGGTGAATACGTGCCTAGCTGTTTTCAGGATTATTTTAATAACACTTTTTCGTTTTGCATCATCAAGGAGTAGGGTAGTTCCAAAAGTGAATTCTCCAGATAATTAAAATTTGGGATGTCAGAATTTAATGGGAGGCCTTCTGTAATGTTTTGTGTACTTTTATATCTTCTTAAGGCAAATATATAGATCATATTTTATTCCATCTCAGAAAACTGAGTGTCATCACTCAGTAATCTCATTTTGGATGGCTTGGATTTGGGGATTTGCACTCCATTTTCACTGTTATTAAGTGTGTCAGGTTTACAGTAGCCTTCAGATCTGGCTCTATGCTTCAGTGGAGCTCATTTATTGTGTACCTCCTATGTGCAGAGGACTGCCCCAGTGACGTGGACCCTAAGGAACTTACTGTCTAATCCTCTAAAAGAATATTAGAGATGCAGCCTCTTAGGGACAATTTTGAGTGGGAACTCTTCTTTGCCAAATAATGTACACTGACTTTAGGTGCTTAGATGTCTTTTTTCCCCCCTTTTTGTTCATTCATTGAGCAATTCTGTAGACCAAACTGTACTAGGTGCTGAGGTTATAAACATGAATGAAATATTGTCCCTAACGTGCAGACCCTTCCCCTCTGGTTTTCAGTCATTTCCCAGAAGTCTAGGTTCAGATTACCAAAACTCTGACCCCCTGACCCACCCTCCAAGTTGCAAATAGCTACTAAAATGTGCACACACACTCAACACACATACCTATTAATATAACACATTATTTCTAGTTAAAGGCTACCAAAATATAATTCCTATGAACATTAGCAATAAAAAGAATAAGAATAAAATGTAAGACAATTATAAAAGGTCTAGATTCTTAGAATCCAGTGATAATTTTGTGAGCTGTCTCAAGCTGGACTCCTGGAAAAACATTCCCCACTCTATAAAAAAATACTTTTAATTTGTCTTTTGTGGCCTTTTAATAATCTCATAATCATACTACCATATTTTCCTATTAAATATGAGATTGATAAAGGAAGAAAAATATTAATATGTTTAACAGCCAAGATTCTTCAGGAAAAGCATGCAAAATTAATACATAGGTCTAAAATAAATATATGATTGCTTCTCTTTCTGATCACAAAATAATATAAATCTTGGGATTATTTGCACACTATTCGTTTTAAAATAAACTGCTGTGAGATAAGCCCTTCAGAAATTACAAGGATGTAGGTGTTATGAGAAATGTACAAAGGAAAAAAGGATAACCAAATGTGTAGCAGCTAAAAGAATTTGAAAACTCCAACTGTAAGAGACTTTTTCCATGACTTAATGAGACTTTCTTGAGTACACACTCATATGCTGCAAAAATTCCTACTTCCAGATTAGGGAATTTTTATATCTTCAATTATTTTTTTCTTATTGTCTGTGTTAGTAGAGTTTTCCCTCTAGCTTCATTTGGGAAAATTTCATCTTCACTGTACTTCTCTTCCCAAGATGCAATTGTGTTGACAATTTGGTGATTTATTTGAAAGGTGTTCTGACCAGTTACAGGTCACATTTGAAAAGCATCTGTGATAACAGAATGACATATGAAAATACAGCAAAACAGAGCAGCTTTGATGCGTCTTGGCCAGCCTTATCTCCAGTTTTATGGCCCCGGATAGGAGACCTGATATATTTAGCCATTGAACTGCCATGTAAAGTCAGTGACATTTTGGAATTTTCCTACTCGTTGGATATTCACATTGCCTAGCCAAGTTCAGCCCTCTCCAACCCCCCAAATAAAGAAATAAAACTACCTTAAGAAAGAGTGCCTGAATTAAGTCTGAAAAGGAAGCATAATTGTTCATTTTTGTCTCTCATAATCAAAGAAGCAGGCTTGGGATTTTACAGAGAAGAGCTATGTAAAATATGCAAAGTATTATTAAAGCCCAAAAGAAGAGGAAATAAGAGAAAAAAGAGACAGATTGGTATTGTTAGCTTCATTTATCTTATTACTTCTACTTGAATTTTTTTTCACTTATGAAGAAATGTAAGAATGTATCTGTCTTTAAAAAGTACTTTTTCTGTAATCCCAGCACTTTGGGAGGCTGAGGTAGGAAGATTGCTTGAGGTCAGGCGTTTGAGACCAGCCTGGGCAATGTAGTGAGACCTAATCTCAAAAAAACAAAAAAACAAAACAAAAAAAAAAGACACTTCTTCTAGAAATTTGCCTATAAAGAGCTTTTTCCAGAAAGACTTTTCTTAGTGTGTGGGTGTGTGTTTGTATGAATGCATAGGCATGAAGGGTGCTGGCAGACAGCTGCTCTCCATAGCCAGGCCTGTAGCTCACCAGAGGGGACAGCACAGTGAGGTGGCAGTCCTAGAGACAATCAGAATCTGAAAGCAGAGTTAATTACCCCCCTCACAAGACAGTGCTACACACAGACCCAACAGGGATGGCTCTCTATGCCTTCCACAGTTGTACATTTACAGAGTCACCCACCCATGCGTAAGAGCTACTTATTGGCTGTCAGCTTTCCCAGGGCTGCTAATCAGAAAGAGTGCTTCACGTATATCTTAACGGAGATAATTAACATTATTTATGAGAGAGAACCAGCTCATAGTAATCTAAGAACCTTATATGGATTAATTCAAAACCAGAAGTTCAGTGGAGTAATACAGATTAGACAGCAAGTTAAAAGCATCTATTAACATTGTCATTTAAGCTACATGTACCTGAAGTATAAAAACCAGTGATTATATTGTTTCAGAAGTGAATTTACATAATCACTATACATTTAAAAATAACTGAGGGTCAAAATATGTTCATTTTATTGTTCTCCCAGAGTTGTTGAACTATATGATGTGAGGATAAGACTGATCTAAAAACATTATACCAGCATCTTAAAAGGTTGAGTTTCAGCTTACTTACTTCCTTGGCCACTTTTTGGAGAATTTCTCATAAAATAAAACAACAAAAGGCAAGAAAATAGAGAGAGCTTACATCTGCTTAAACATTTATAACAGCCGAATAACCGAACGTATATTTATGGTCTAGCACCATGGCCTTTGAGTTAGATTCATGATTCTCATTTTAACTTTATATTTTTCATCAAATTAAATGTGATCCCAGTAGCTTAATTTCCCCATTGAGCAGATAAAATTTCTCCTAGGAAATATGTGAACATAAATATAAACTACTGATGGTGTTTTTCAATAACTTAGTGCCTGAAGCTCTCTATAATTTGTAAAAAATACTAACATTTTCCTGGAAATACTTTTACTGACAAGGCATCTGTTAGGCTTTTTAGGATATGAAAGAAATAACCCTACATTTTTAATAAATGTAAAATAAAGAATCAATATGTGTTTATGTTATTGTATTTTCTTTCAACATGTTGTTATCTAAGACTTGGAATCAAAATGGGTGGCTGAGCATCTGCACTCATTACACAATCCCAAGGGTTCTTTTAAAAATAGCTCTCTGGACAGTCTGAGGTGCTTGGAGAGTCTCTAAAAATTGTTCAAGAAAACAGCAGGTTGAGGTGAGTAATGGATCCCACTCAGATGCTGAGTAGGAAACAGCAAACCATTAGACATAACAAACACCCATTTGTGTTCTTTATTGCTTCTAGGCTCAAACTATTTCTAGATTTCTTCTCCACAAGGAAGCTGTTTGAAGGTTTCCTTTGGAAATAGTTGTAGCCAAAGACAGTGAATTCCTGCTCTTTCAAGCCTTCTTCCTTTGGAGGGCATTAAGGTATTTCTTTAATTCTTCAGCTCATTCAATACAAAATGAGATAGAATTTCAGGGTGATCCCATAAACAGTACTTCGCTGAATTTCCCCTCTCCAAAACCCCACCTTTATGCAAGCATTTCCTCATTCTCCTAAGTGAGGAAATCTAAAACCATTTCTCTCCTCTGAAAAGGGCCTACTGACACATCTTTCCACAGCCAGTTTAAGGGACACAGTTTTCCTTGCTCCAAGCAACAAGTATCATGTACAGGGATGCATCAGTGCCTCCAGAAATCTTAGCAGGACCTCTGTTCAACCAAACTCTGTTTCCCAAACACACTAAAGTTAGGGGACCACCATCATCCTTCTAGAAAGGCATGTGCAGGGATGCATCCCAGAAGTCTTAGCAGGACCTCTGTTCAACTGAACTCTGTTTACCAAACACACCAAAGATAGGGGACCACCATCATCCTTCTAGAAAGGCATGTAGTCTCTGACACACAATTTCAGTGCCATACCCCATGTAATATAGGAGCACAGAAATGTAGGATTTAAATGGGAATCTTCTAGTCTGCAGACCCAAGACCTGACAGACATTTTCCATATTCAAAGCACTGTTTTATAGACTAAAGTATGGGATAACAACAATTCCTGATGAACAAATTTTAGGATGCTCTAGCTTTTAGACAAGCAGAATGTATATTTCACATATTTTGCCGACACTCCCACAAACTTTTTTATTTTTTTGGATGAGAAACAGTCGTAGTGAGATATCATGATTCCAGATTCTTTAAAATCACCTCTTCTCCTACCAAGAACGCTCTTGGCTAAAAGCTATGTTAAGAACCTGACTAGCTCTTGGTCATTATTCTTTAAGAACTGTAAATATAATATTGATTTGAAATGCTTTAATTCAGGATGGTGTCAGATACTTCTCACTTTGGAGTTAATTATTTAGCATAAGAAATTCAATCTCAGTTGTCTCATGGCACTTGTTTCTCAAAAAATTGCCCTGACATTAGTAATAGAACCAGTTCTGAGATTATATATTAATATATTGGACTGGAAGCAAACTCAGGCATCTTTAACAATAATAAGAGATTTTTTTTCTAGATAATTTATTAATAGGTAGATAGTCTGTGTACTTACAGGTCATATTTTTGTTGTAATGTTGTTCTCACAGAAATCTAACTCTCTAGATACGGCCTCACATGATAGGAAACCAAACACTCAAATGTTGGGAGAATGACGAAAGGCATAGATGTAATGTATGACTTCAGTTGAAACGCCAGGAGACAACTAGTCGCCTGCAAATGTGTTTATTACAACTCAGCGGTTGCTCCAATGACATAGGATATTAGCATTAAGGACTCAAGAAACATGCGTTACCACCCAGAAAAAAACCTTTAAAATTTGTTCCAGTTTGTATCTGAGTAGGAAAATTAGTTGTATTTTTTAAATGTAATAAAATGAGATGCCAAGCGTTTAAATGTCTTTTTAAGAAAACCTAGACTTGTAGCTATGTTTAACATATCGCAGTGACTATTGCTGTGTTCAGCCTAATCTATCGAGGGAAAATTGAATAGTTCCAAAGTAAATTGAAAGTTTTCATGAGTAAAAGATTTTGTTGGATTTTTTCTGTGTTTAATGTTAAATACTGAGGGTGTAAAAATTTGAAATGACTATCCTTCCCAGTGTCTTTCATCTAATATAGGTCATAAGTGAATGGGAAAATGTTAATTTTAGAGGTACAAAGTGATTTTTTGCTTTTTGCATGCTATAGCATTGAGGCTTGGAAGGTATAGGGCTTGTTTTACCTGAAATATTTAACATGCACATTGTAGGACCAGGACATACTGAATAGCCCTTTTATGCATTTGTATTTGTTCAAGTGAACAAAACCTGTTATGCTGAATATTTTAGGAAAACATTGAATATATTTCCTCTCCTGAAGAAATGTACATTAGATGTACGTCTGTGACTGTCTACCTAACTGTTAAAGCCGTTTGAATAGGGCCGGGCGCCGTGGCTCACGCCTGTAATCCCAGCACTTTGGGAGGCCGAGGCGGGTGGATCACGAGGTCAAGAGATCGAGACCATCCTGGTCAACATGGTGAAACCCCGTCTCTACTAAAAATACAAAACATTAGCTGGGCATGGTGGCGCGTGCCTGTAATCCCAGCTACTCAGGAGGCTGAGGCAGGAGAATTGCCTGAACCTAGGAGGCGGAGGTTGCGGTGAGCCGAGATCGTGCCACTGCACTCCAGCCTGGGTAACAAGAGCGAAACTCCGTCTCAAAAAAAAAAAAAAAAAAAGAAAAAAAAGCCGTTTGAATAGATTGGCTTCTGTGACTGATACGGGGCTGCCCAAGTCAGCATTGTGGTTCTGATCCTCAGACGTCCCAGTCTGTTTGTTCCTTTAATCATAATATATGCAAACACACACACACACACACACACACACACGCGCGCACACGCACACACACACACACAGCACATATATCACTATTGAGAACAAATGTCATTTAGAGGTAGAAGGTCATCTTTCTAAAGGTTGGACGGTGGATTCTCTAAGCAAATCCCTAAAATCCACTGCTGCTAAAATTCTGTACTACTCTATGATTATGCATTTTTCAACATATAGTTTTCCATAGTATATTTTCTGAAGGCAAAATTTTCTCATAAATTTCACATCTTAAATGTCAGTAAAGAACAGAAGATTTTGGTATGTGTAGATGTGCTTAAGACATTTCTTTACCTATAAGCTGTCTGTAAAAGCAGTGCACACAGAGTTCAGAATTCATCCGTCATCTTTGCCCTAATCACTCTAGAACATAAAAGTCCTTCCTCACTGGGATAGCCTGTGGTAGGTTTACTTAAACCTGCTACATGTCTTACGCTGTCTCTTACATTTGTGGTTAGCATAATTGTGACAAAACATTGGCAGTCTTGAGCTGAAGATTGGAATAGAATCGTTTTGGATAGCTAGTAAAAGTGATAAAAGAAAGACTAATAAGTTTGAAAACTAAAGATGTTTGTAGTAAATTTTAAGACAATGGAGGGGAGGAGCAGTACCGTATCTAATTCAGGATATATTAAAACTAAATTTCAGTTACTTTTTGATGTTTAAAGTTACCTGTCAGAAATAATACCTTGGTTATTGAAGGAAATTAGAAACTATAGCAGTGAAAAGTTTATATAAAAATTTCAGTAAGATGTTGTTCAAACCGTATGTTGTAATAAAAATAGAGAATGTGCTATATTCACTTCATACATTTTTTTACTGGGAAAATGCTGATCTAAGCATCTCTTTAATAAGTCATTGCCTGCTACCTGTGCAGAACTGAATCACTGTTCCCTTTTAGAAGATGGATAAAAATTTAGAACTCTTGATCTTAGCAGTGGCAGCTAAAACACTTATTTTGATCTCTTTCCTGGTAACAGGAGATGAAACTTGAGAAGACAGTGTGGACTAATGGATAGAGTGTTGGACAGGAGATTAGGAACCTCTGTTCTGTTCTATTCCCAGCCTGCTACTGGGTTGCTATGTAAACTTAGATAAGCCAGTCACCCTCTCTGCACCTCATATTTTCCATCTGTGAAAATGTAGATAGAGACCTTCTGTACTTAGCTCTTTCACAAAGATACTGTGAGCAACAGCTTACTTTGAAGATGTTAGTGTGTCTTGGTTGAGAAGATGTTCCATAAATATGTCAGTGCCTCTGTTCCCTTTGGCAACACTGTCCTCACAACCTGGCATTATGTAAACTGTCCCTTATTGATGCATTAAGAAACAGGTACTGTTACCGCAGATTTTGTGTTACACAGAAGCTGAGACTGCCTGGGTTTCAGTCTTGGGTCCCCCACAAACTAATGCTGTAACCATGAGCAAGTCAGTGTGCTAGATTTCCTCATCTGTAGAGAGAGGATAATAATAGCACCCACCTCATTGGAATATGGTGAAGCTGGAAGGCATTTGTGAACAGCACTTTAAACCACATATAAACACAAAATATGCCTCATGTAAGTATATGTAGTTGCTTTTATTCCCCAAAGCAAATCTTTATCAATATGGCAGGTAAGGTAAAGCGTCTCCTGTGGTCTTGCTTTGTTTTGTGTCCATCCCAGCATGGCTGCTCACTCTTTCTCCTGAACGCTTGTATCTCCCTCTGCCACTCTCACAAGTCTCTGGGCCCTGAGGATAAGTGTGTAGGTTATCTGTCATATCATCTATCATAAGTGAGAGAGTGTCACATAAAAGATACAAGAAATCCAGGTGTTTTAAACTACCTCCAAAAACTGATTTATTAATTGGAAAAAAAATGGTAACAGATTTCAGAAGTATTACAGAATGAGAGTGAGATAATTGATAGTTGACAGCTGTGTCCTGATTATTATAAAAAATAAACTCAGAAAACATCAGAAAGAAATGGAAGAGCAGTTAACAATTTAAATGGAGTTCATTTTAACCTCTCTCGTCTGCTTCCAGTAGCGGTGACCATCAGCAAAGAATTGTGTGGAGGCACCAAAAACTGCATGAATTGCTCAAACACAAAGTAGTAGAGTGTTCACATTTTCAAAAATCTGAATACAAATATATCTGTTTCAGGGGTTAAAGAATTTACTAGAGCATAAAAGTGTGGGATTTGATGACAATTGTTGATTAGATTTTTGTAACATTATGGTGTGGGATTTCAAAAATTGAATAGCATCTAGGAGGTAATCATATGTTTCATTGATCATTTTTTATCTTTTTATTATTAGAACCAACCATCATCACAATTGATCCACCTGCGTGTGGGGAGTTATCAAACTGCACTCTGACAGGGAAGGACTGCATTAATGGTTTCCAGCGTGATCACAATGGTTGTCGGACCTGTCAGTGCATAAACAGTGAGTAGACAGGAGACCGTATGTTTTTTCTCCTGTATATTAGACAGGAGGCCTAATATGATACTGTCAAAGCACATTATGTGATTGAGTATCTTTTTCACTCCTGTTCAGGCATTCTCTTGACAACCTGAAAAAAGGGGGGAAAAAGTTATTTTTAACAGAAATACGTAGTCGTTTGGGAGAAAAGAACGGCTTCTTTATTGTGGCTTTTGTCTCTGTTCCCTTGATGTGCAGTTGCATCAGGAGTGCAACCCAGAGTGCATCCTTCCAGCCACTGAGAAGGCTCTCCCTTTAGTACACTTGCCAAGGTCATCCAGTGACACAGAAGTCACCCACACACACAGTGTCACATTCCGCATATGACAGCCATAATCCTTTGACTGTGCTTCACTTTGTTGACCCCAGCTCTGCCTCCATGTAGATTCCAGTCGTGTCCAGGCCCTGCCTCTAAAACTAGATAGAGTATATTGCATTTCTTCCAGAAAAAAATAAAAGAATACACACACACATACACACACATATTTTGAATTCCCCTAATTCTACCAGAATAAACACTCTCATTCTCCTTGGCCATTCTTTAGGTGACAGTTTCTAGAACTTTCTGGATCTTTTCCATCCTTTGACACACAAGATGTCATTGTCCTTACATAAAAAGTGGCCTGCAATCAATATACTCCAAGATGGACAGGCACAGTGGCTCACACCTGTAAATTCAGCACTTTGGGAGGCCAAGGCTGGTGGATCACTGGAGCTCAGGAGTTCAAGACCAGCCTGGCAACATGGCGAGATCCCCATCTCTACCAAAAATACAAAAAAAATAGCTAGGTGTGGTGGTGTGTGCCTGTCATCCCAGCTACTCAGGAGGCTGAGGTGGGAGAATCACTTGAGCCTGTGGGCGGGTAGGGCGAAGATCACAGTGAGCTGAGATTGCATTACTGCACTCCAGCCTGGGCAGTAGCACAAGACACTGTCTCAAAAAGAAAAAGGTACTCCAGAATTTGGTCTGCAGAGTGCAGCACTGCTATGTGGCCTAAGTTTGCATTGGCTCCTTGAATTGCATGTCTTTGGCTGATATTGAGGTTATAAGTACCTAAAAACACTAGGAACTTTTTTTACATCACCTGCTGTTAGGTGGTTCTTATCTGTTCTGTAATAGAACTTTAATTTTTTTTTTAATGATATAAATACCCAGCCAAATATAACAAGAGATTATCCTGATCATTTTAAACGATTTCTAACTAGTTGGGCTATTTTTGAATCTCGATAATGTGATCTTATACTTTATGCCACCCAGCTTATATGAAGTAAGCACAACTTACATGTCCTCATCTAAATCCCTGAATTAAAATAAACTGCACAGAACCAAGGACAAAGACCTGCAGAATGATGTTGAACATAGCCAATCGCTCCTTGAGTAGAGTTATTTAGCTGACAGCACATATCTCCACAAGAAATCTTGAAAAACACTTGTCCCGTATCTTGTCTGAAATCAAAATACGTTACAAAATACATCAGAGCATTCCTTTGCTGGAAACCCTGTTTTTAAAATGAACTGAAGTTATAGGGGCCTGGCTTGTTTTTCCCAGAATCTGTGCTGGCTCCTGGCACTCAGTGGTTTATTTGTGTAAATGTCACAGATCATATATTTAACAATTATTTCTGAAGAATTTTCAGTTGTGAATGTCAAGTTGTATAGTTTTTAGAACGCTTTGTCCCTTTTGAATTGACATGCAACCTATTTTCTTAAATCTCTTTGTATTCTCTTCAATCTCTCTCAAATGTAATAGTGGTTCTGTAATAAGCCCTTTTTCCATGGGCCTGTGAGTATAATTACCATGGCTCAGAGGCTTGGACTTAATGTAGACAGATGTTCATGTTCTGATTTATCAATTATCTCAGGCTTTAACATTCCACTTAACCTTAACCATTTGTCACTTTTGTAAAAATATTTTTGAAGAAGAAAATACAAAATAGGAGTTAAGTCGATCTGTTTTCTCAGCTACATGTGACCATCACACTATCTGCACTGTGTAGTTAGTGCCAAAACTGAGTTTATAAAACTCTTGTTGGCCAGGCGTGGTGGCTCACGCCTGTAATCCCAGCACTTGGGAGGCCAAGGTGGATGGATTGCTTGACTTCAGGAATTTGAAACCAGCTTTGGGCAACGTGGCAAAACCCCATCTCTACAAAAAATACAAAAATTAGCCAGGCATGATAGTGAGGGCCTGTAGTTCCAGCTACTCAGGAGTCTAAAATGGGGAGATCTCTTGAGCTCAGGAAGTTGAGGCTGCAGTTAGCTGTGATTGTGCCACTGCACTCCAGCCTGGGTGACAGAGCAAGACCCTGTTTCAAAAAACAAGCAAACAAACAAAAACCTCTTGTTGAGCTTGTAGTTATTGCCATCTTTAAATTTTCTATTAGCCTCTACCCATTTGGGGGTGTCTTGCCTTCCTACACTTGATTCTGTTGGGGGAAGGATCAGTCCCTGTTGCACACATGCCTCCCTTTAGAAAGCCACGTTTGCTGGAGTTGCCTTGGCAGCCTATGTTTTCTCATATGGCCAACCTTGTTTTTTTAACACAAAGATAATTGGTAATAGTCATGAAGTGTTTATATTTTAATCCTTCTAATGCCTCTTACATTAAGAAAGCTATGTCTTTCTTAACATGGGATCATATATATTAATCCATTTTTTTCTGAGTTTTTAAACTAAAAATACAGATCTCATTGTGTCCAGTCACGTCACCTACCACGTGCACCTACCACGTGCACCTGGGTTTTGCTGTCACGAAATCTTGGCCACCTGCTCATGCTTATCTACGACTTTGGTCACTTCACACAAAATATTTTATCATTAAGTTCAAAGAAGCAATTTTCCTCAACTGCCTTTGAAGGAAGTCACAATATGTCACTGCCATTTGTCAAGTTGAGACTATGAGGAAGATGCATGCTTACACTGTCTTTAGGTTAGTATTTTGTTCGGCGTTTCAAAAGGAACATCAGTGTGTGCTGCCTGAGGGCACCTCCATTTCATTCATACTTAGGAAGAAATACATAGAAGAGGAGACCTGCTTTACAAATTTTTATTTCATAAGAATTTGTATTTATTTTCCAACTCACTTATTCCAGTCCAGGGTTGAGGGTGGTGCGCACGTGCACGCGCACACACACACACACACCCAACACTTGCACACACACACCCAACACTTGCACACACACACATACACACATACACACACACACACACACACCCCACACTTGGATTAGGACCATGTAGACACCCCAGTTCACCTACTGTGCACATCTTTGGGATGTGAGAGTAGCCAGAGAAAACCCACGCAGCATGGAGAGAGCATCCAGTCTCCACACAGAGAGTGGCCCCAGCCGAGAATTGATTTTTATTCCCCTTGTTAAAGTTATGACACAGTGACGCTGAACAAAACCATTGCTATTTGAGGACCTGCTGTACTACAGCAAAGAAGTATGCATGCTTCTCTAAGGGACATCACCCACAGTGTGTTCTACATGGGAGTTACATTGTATTTATAGATAATAAGGAATGAATGCTCCCTCCATAATTGTGTCACGTTTTGAGCATAGGCACGCATAGGAGCAAACGTTTCTTTTTTTCCAGAATGAACAGAGTGTTTACTGCATAGTTGCTATTGATCGGCCATGCTGTACTGGCCCTGTGCTTTGCCATTATTCATCACTTTCTCTTCAATAGTAACTTCCCCCCATGGATTAGAAAGCATTTTTAGATCACAGTAAAGTCATAATGCTGAAAAATTGTGAACATAAAGCCACCTTTTTCTCCATGGTTGCCTCAAGTGATGTACCAAAGCTTTACAAACAAACATATAAACCCCTACCCTTCTATAAATACTGTATTTCTAATCTCTGTTCTGTTCTTTATGTTTTTATGTTTATTTTTCAGACACAGGTTCTTGCTCTGTCTCCCAGGCGGTGGCACAATCATAGCTTTCACTGCAGCCTGGACCTCCTGGGCTCAAGTAATCCTCTTGCCTCAGCCTCCCTTAATTCTTGTTTATATAAATGGTTCTAAAAGAACCATTTAGAATTTCTCTTCTAAGGATGCAAATTAGTAATCAGTAGCTGGGATTACAGGCGCTGTCCACCACACCCAGCTGTTTTATTTTTTGGCAGACGCAGGGTCTCACTTTGTTGCACAGGCTAGTCTGAAACTCCTGGCCTCAAGCAGTTCTCCCACCTCGGCTTCCCAAAGTGCTGGGATTACAAGTTTGAGCCAGCTGCAATCGATCTGCTCTTTATTTAAAAGTTAGCCATGATGATACATTTGTCTTAAGAAAATTTCATAATTGACATATGTTGATTTAGGTCTACCTTCCAGTCTTTAATGTTATCTATTTCTGAATTAGAAGATGGTATTTTGAGATGTTTTGGCAACTGCCAGTATTTTGGGAAAATTTCAATACTCTCAGAGTAATTATTTTCATGCTGTCATTTCTCTGATAATATGGCAGTCTTGATGACAGTGGAGTAGGAGGTAACGAGAACATTGATTGATGTATTTATTTAGCAAATATTTATTTAATACCCGCTCGGTACTAAATACCATGGTAGTCCCTATACAGTGTGCCTGAGGAATCCAGGGCCCGGCCCTAGAGCTCCCTCTTTTGGGAAGCTGAATGTAGATGGGTCAGAGCAGAGCATGCAGGAAAGTGGTCCCAATTCAGCGCAGCACTAGAGCTTCCCACTGCTAGGAGGCAGAGCTAGTCTCCTAATGAATGTCCTATATTTTTGTTTAACTGTACCAACCTTTGTTTGAAATTCCCTTCCATTGCAAAGCAGTGGTAGATTACAGACTAGTTTTTATCACATTGTTTAAACTTGAATGGAGACACAACAGTTTTCTTTAAAGATGAAGCACATTCTAGATCAAGGTCTATGGAAAAACTGCTTCTTCATTGCAGGACCAGAAAATAAAGGCATCAAGCTACTCAGACTCCAAAGTTTCAAGGAATTTAATCCCAAGAGATGTTGACTCTGGGAAGTTTTCAGGATGTTTTTAATTCATCTACTTCCCAACATGATCCATTTGTTGTCATGACCTAAAAATCCTTATGACAGAAAAATGGGTTCACAATTTAGATCTCTGTGTTTAGAGAAAGAAACTTGGCCAATAAAGTCTTCCTTCATGATTCCCTTAATAATGGGGAATGAAAAATTATGACCTTTCAAGTCATATAATTAGAAATTTCTAAATGAACCATTTAGAATTTCTCTTTTAAGGATGCAAATTAGTAATCAGTTGCTTTACAGTGTAATACAAGCCCATGAGGTTATATTTATATGTGTAATAAAAGGTTTATGATAATGACAGAGTAGAAAATTATACCATAAATCACATTTTCCTTTTTAAAAGATAGCAAATTAAATATGCAAATATTGCCAACTAAGTCACAAAAGATGCTATCTTGAAATATTTATGTAAAACATGGACCCATTTCACCTATTCACTGTAGTTAAGATTAAATTTTAGTTCATAAGATTTATGTGTTAAGGGGACAGATTCGTTCTGTTTTCCTAGTGACTTCTGCACTGTTACAGTATTCATGTTTAAAGGATATTCAGATAAAATATAAAATTTGGTCATCATTCTAATAATAGACTCTGCTTCCCATTTCACCAATCCATGTAGAACAACATTCAAACATTGCTGTACTTTTGCCATCACCATACTAACTTCCTTTCTTTAAATTTGATGGTCTTTCAAATTCTACATTTAATTCACACAGGTCTCAACTTGCTTAATTTATATCACTAAACAATGCTTTTTTTTTTTTTTTAACCTTAAACATTTTCCTTTTTCTCTGGTAAGCCTTATGTAGCCTTTTAACATCATTTTAGAAGACTTCTATTAAGCTAATAATGTTGATAGTCATCATTGCTACTTTCCTTTTTTGTTCTTCCAAAATAGTGTTGTAACTGACTAATGGAAGACAGTTAAACATCACGCCAGATTCTGAACAAGGGATACTTTGAACACTTCAAATAGTGGTTACTTAAACATTAATATGAGTATTTTTTCAGCACACACATATTTTAGCCAGTTAACTAAAAAGCCAATTATGTAAATATATCCAAATACCTGGGTACTTGTCAGCACATAGAGAAAAAAACATATCTAAATGTACCACTGATTATTTTAATCACTATCATGTTATAAGAGATGTACTTCTTTTAAAGGAATAGTAAGAAATCCCTTATGCTGCATACAATGTGCAGTATTATATGATAGCATCTAACACACATAAAAGTAATTATTATGTAAACATTTAAAAACATGTATTATGGAATGGGGGCAGTGACTCACGCCTGTAATCCCAGCACTTTGGGAGGCTGAGACCGGCGGATCACTTGAAGTGAGGAGTTTGAGATGAGCGTGGCAACATTTAGTAGAGATGGTGAACCCCATCTCTACTAAAAATTGAAAAATTAGCTAGGTGTGGTGGCGCATGCCTGTAGTCCCAGAAACTCTGGAGGTTGAGGTAGGAGAATCGCTTGAACCCAGGAGACAGAAGTTGCAGTGAGCTGAAATCATGCCACCGTACTCCAGTGTGAGTGACAGAGCGAGAGATCTGTCTCAAAAGAAAAAAAAAAGAAAAAAGAATATGCATTATTATGGATATGTAGTAGAAATAAAACACAATGAAAATCGAACTGTAAATTTCTAATTCTCGCATAACATAAATAATCATCAGTGGTTTGAAGTAATTTATAAAGTTCATGGGAAAATGCTCTGTCATAATAATTATCAGCCTGCTCTTCACTCAAAGCCTAACAGATTTGAGTACACTTTAGAAATCTATGTATTTCAAAGTTGGACTTTTATTTTGATTATTACTAAAACATTGAGTGATGTGATAACCATGAAATAGCACAGTCTGTTCTTTTTAGTGATAACCAGTGCTATGGTAAAGCTGAGAAATTTAAATCTATGGACGTGTGGAGGATTCGGGGACAGTATTTTAGCATCGATGTGTTCTGCCCTATTTATCTTTAGAAAAACGTGCCATCTGTATGTCTTCACAGGCGAGGAACTGTGCTCAGAACGTAAACAAGGCTGCACCTTGGACTGTCCCTTCGGTTTCCTAACTGATGCCCAAAACTGTGAGATCTGTGAGTGCCGCCCAAGGCCCAAGAAGTGCAGACCCATAATCTGTGACAAGTATTGTCCACTGGGATTGCTGTACGTATTTCTTAATTCAGAAAAGCTGTTATGAAGTACCCCTTGGTGAAATGTTCCTACTTATTTTGTTTTATATGTTGTTCGTGAATTATTCTATGATGTATTGAGGCCAGAATATCTGTATTTGTTTTGTTAGATGATTCAGAAAGCGAGGAAAAGGTTGTATCTCCAAAGAAGAGAATCAGGTTTTACTCTTATTTTTTACGGAGATGGGCCAGACACACCCTTTGTGCCTGTTATGTGAGACTTTCACATAGCAGAGTCCTTTAGACACTGCTGGGAAGATGAGGAGATGGAATTGTGAGGTCCCAGTGTTGGAAGTGCTACAGCTCTTCACACTTGTCCCAGGGGTCCATTTGTGATCACTTACTTAACACATACTTTAAGATGAATTGAAGACCCCCACTCACTTGAAATAAGTGCATCCTTACCTGCCATGCCTAGGTGTCTCACCTTGGAACTAGTCAGCATTTTATTTTCTTTCTCTATCTAGCATTAGATTTTATGAATTTCCTTGGAGATAAGGGGCCATGACTTGTATTTTTTAATGTACTTTATTGAGTCAAACCCCATGAAAATCTAGATTATTCCAGACAATAGACACTTCACATTTGTTTCTTTAGTGTCTGTATAAGCTCTTATGTCTACGTTTATGTCAAGTGTATGCCTTTAGAAAAATCGCCTTATCATTTTTTCTTTGTTCTCTTTCATTTCAATCTGTCTTTCCAGTTTGATATATGTATGTAGTGCTAGAAATACTTTTTCTTTCCTTCTTTCTTTCTTTCCTTTCTTTCCTTTCTTTCCTTTCTTTCCTTTCTTTCCTTTCTTTCCTTTCTTTCTTTTCTTTTCTTTTCTTTCCTTTTCTTTTCTTTTCTTTTCTTTTCTTTTCTTTTCTTTTCTTTTCTTTTCTTTTCTTTTGTTTTCTTTCTTTTTTTGAGGCAGGGTATTGCTCTGTCACCCAGGCTGTGGTGCAGTGGCACAAACGTGGCTCACTGCAGCCTCAACCTCCCATGCTGACAGTCCTCCTACTTCAGCACCCCGGAGCAGCTGGGACCAGAGGCATGCGCCACCATATCCAGCTAATTTTTGGTTTTTTTTTTTTTGTAGAGACGGAGTTTCACCATGTTGCCCAGGCTTATCTGGAACTCCTGTCTCAAGTGATCAGCCTGCCTTGGCCCTCCAAAGTGCTGGGATTACAGGCATGAGCCACTGTGCCTGGCCTAGTCCTATTAATTACGAGGGACTTAGATCCATCATCTCTTTCCCATCTCCTGTCAGTCATCTTTTTTTTTTTTCTTTCTTTAAAAATTCTAGTTTTGGCAGAGGCTTTATTTCTAATTTTCATTGGATAATTAAATTAGAAACATTGTTCCTAAAATTCCCCAAATAAAATGATGAATCATCATCATTCTTAATACTGAAATACGAATATGATATGTTATTTCTTAACCTAACGACTAATGTAAAATGAAGTAGCATTATCACAATAGTAGCTACAACCACCTGCTACAGTATCATGACGGTTCAGAACCAAAGCTGTGTTCAAATTCTACTCTCGTCCTGGAGAAAAATCTCTTGGAAGATTGTAGATTTCACTTTGTATTCTTGTCAGTAAGCACATTCAGAGAGGACCCAGTTGGCCATCTTGGACAACTGAATATTACACTGGCTAGAACACATGTTTTAGGGACGCACACCAAAAGAGAAATCTTGGCCAGACACCACATGGGAGTGTCAGGTTGAAGGCAGCAGCTGGTGCCCCTTGTATGTACCTGCTGAGTAAAGAACTACTTTATGCATGCAGCAGATACTTCGTGAGGGAGGGAGGGAAGAACAGATGGGTGACAGGATGGATGGATGGATACATGGATGGGTGAGTGAATGAATAAATGGATGGAGAAACACAGGAATAAAGAGATAAACCAACAAAGTCTTCACTTTCCTATTCATGGAGTTACACATTCTTTTTTTTTTACTGTGGTGTACCACTCTCCCTAATTAAATCAAGTCATGTCATTGGGGTTCTGAGCACTACATCCTAGAAGCACGTAAGTGCTTGGGCAACTCTCAACCTTGGTCAAGAGTGAGTGGTGGTCATGGCCACAGGGAGCTAATTACCCACCACTCCAGGAGTCTTTGAGAGCAAAAGTCAAGTTACTATGTTTTATAGCGATATCACTTTATTGACCCTTGGTCTGAGTGCTTGGGCATCATTTGAGACTTTTTGATTTTCTGACCCCTGACAAATTTTAATTACCCAGGAAGAATAAGCATGGCTGTGACATCTGTCGCTGTAGAAAATGTCCAGAGCTCTCATGCAGTAAGATCTGCCCTTTGGGTTTCCAACAGGACAGTCACGGCTGTCTTATCTGCAAGTGCAGAGGTAAGTGTATACACATGGTCCTTCCCCCTCAGAGCAGCCAGGGCACCGAAACTAGGGACAGAAGGACATCCTATAAATGAAATGGTTTCAGTGATTGCTGCCTATTCTCACACAAATGTCAGTCTCTGTGGGACCATCCCACAGGACTCCCTTTCCTTTCATTTTTATGAAGTAAAAGCTCAGAATAGAATGTGAAGTAAGCATATGATGGACAAGCACATTGACTCAATTAATCACTTCCTAGCTCTTTTTACTTGTATCAGGAACTTTCGCTTAAAGCACAGTTATTTCAACCTCTGTAGAGCCTCGCTCTGTTCAGGAGTAAGAGTCATAAAATTGCAACAGTAAATATCCCCATTTCAAAGTTCTAGAGGGTGGGTATAGCTCAGAAGTTTGCTCCTGTATTTCCAGTTTTCCATGAGAAGTTAGCCTTTGGCTGAGTAAGCACTTGCCAGCCCACAGCTGTATATAAGCACAGGGCCCAGGTATCCCTGCTGCCTGAGGCTTCTGCGCCAGGGAGATTGCTGAAGCCACTGAGCATACACCCTGACCACCGTTTCTGCCCTTAACCCAGCTGCAGCCCTGCTGCCTGTCCCTGTATGTTGTACTTGTCGGCACAATCCAGAAATTAAACAATAACAGATTCCTAAACTTTGTTTTATGATGTTTCAAAGCTGGACAGTTATCACCTTAATGGTGTTTTTAAGGGGGCTGGAGTAAACAAAAATCTAGTCACTGCTTTAATTGTTCTGCTGAACAAAACTGTTTTTTGCAAGATGCCCAGGATGTCCCCATTGGATGACACTTCTAGAGCGATTCTGAATAAATTCAACATGTGTATAGCATTTGTTATAAAATCAGTGCTTGTTCATTATATAAACTATGGGAAAGTAGAGTAGAAGAAATAAAAGATCAGCCATCATCCCACCAATTGGAGAGAAAGTATTTGCAGGTTTTTTTCTCTCTTTTGTTCAAAATTGAGAGCATATTGACTTAAATTCTTTTCATCAACATGTCCCGTGTCACAAACTGTCCTGTGTAGACGTTAACTGTTGGTGGCTGGGCTCCAGGCCATGTACGGACTCTGCAGACTGTTTCTTCTGTGCAATAGTCGCTTCTTACCAGGCCGCCTTCTCTCTGTCCAGAGGTCTCTGCTTCAGTCGGGCCACCTGTCCTGTCGGGCACTTGTCTGACCGTGGATGGTCATCATCATAAAAATGAGGAGAGCTGGCACGATGGGTGCCGGGAATGCTACTGTCTGAATGGACGGGAAATGTGTGCCCTGATCACCTGCCCGGTGCCTTCCTGCGGCAACCCCACCATTCATCCCGGACAGTGCTGCCCATCATGTGCAGGTAAAAGCTGGCTGCCATCTGTGTGCTCCATAAGCAAATGACTTCTGCCTTGCAGGGCCCTAGAGACATCTGTAACTCTGGGGAGGTTGCAGGGGACGACCCCCGGAGCACTTTTCAGCGCTGTATGGTTTTTTTCAGCAACCACTGCAGAATGATCCGGGTACTATCAGTGAAGAATCAAAGACCAGAGAAAATTCTAACATTCTATAAATAAGTATCCACCTTTTTGAATGATTGACTCAGTATGTAAGGTCTTTGGACTACGTTTTTCTAAAGGTTTGTGGGCTGATGTACTTACATTCCAGCTCTCCATTTTATTGATAGCATATTAGGTCTGAATGTCCTCATTCATTTGAGGGGATTGGTGCTAGTTTTATCTCATAAAACTTTATCACATATAAAGTAATATTTGAGAGGGAGAAAATTACTGAAGTCTGTGGCTATTGCTCTTTTTTAAATTAATAGACATGTAGCACTCTTGCCAAATGGAGATTTAGAGTGACCACACATCCAAAACATTTGAAATCATAATCATGGTAATCAAGATAAGTTACTAGAAAGACAGAATGGATTTGTAATTCAAGGGGGTATGAATTATGATTGTCAAATAACAGTAATTATAACCATAAACCTCATGTAGTACCTTTTATCCAAAGAGTTCAATAGTTTTATATCTATTATTTCCCTCTCTTTGCAGGCCACTTTGAGTTAGGGAAAAACACAATGAGACAGTTTCTCATTTGGAAAACAGACACAGAAAGATTGACTCTCTTACCCAGAGTAAAATAGTATGCCTGCCCAAAGACCTGGGAGAAGTGAAGTCTCTCAAATCTTGTATCAAATTTCTTTTAAAGTTAAGTCTACGGTCAGATTTTGGAGTCATGATTGTCTTTTCCTCTGGTCAGTTACAACTCCATGTCTCTTTCTGTGCATGAGTCCACCTGTGCAAAAGGTGTGGCCAAGAGCCTGAGGCCTGGTCCTTTTGCAGCAAGACTAGCCTCAAAGGGAAGTTGACCTTTTTTGCCATGGTGGCAGGGAGAGGGAGAGAGACACTTAAAGTCTCTTTTAGCTCTGAGATTTTGCACAGCTGAACAACCACAGGATCAGAGTGACAGGCAGCTCCCATACCCTTGTAGAGAACCAGATTACAAATGCAGAAGAGATGACTTGTTTTATTTTCTTTTGTTTACCCATAGTTCAGTTAGAGGTGCTTCATATCAGAACTACATCCTTTTTCCCATATTTTGCTAGTTAAATGTGGAAAACTGCTAGAGTCCCCTGCATAAGAGGATAAATGAGGAGTTTAATATGATAGACTCCATGTTGACTCTTTGGGGAGGAAAAAATCATGTGTTCGCATGAAGACCCGTGCTTTAATCATAGATGTGAATGCCTAGAGGAGGGATTTGTACCTGGGTCTTTGCTAAACATACCCTCAATGAAGAATTCGAACAGCTAGACTGGTAGAAATGCAAAGATCTTACTAAGGATAGATAATTGAACTAAGAACTGAAAATCAGTAGAACCAGAAAGATTTTTCTCTATTGCAGTCATGGAAAGTTCTTATGTAAGCACATGTGGAGTTGTTGATAACTAATTGTGGGTGTGTCAGTATCTGGATATATGTGTATGAAAACACATTTATGTAAATGTATGTATAGAGGTAAATTTTTTCCAAAAGTCTTTAACATGTTGCCACTAAGGCTCCTTCTGAGTAGAGACTCCAGAGCTGTTACATTCACAGTCTCCTGCTATTTTTCTCCCCTCTTCCATTCCAAGATCAGCTGTTTTTCTTCTTGGGATAAGTGAGCAGTTCCTGAACTCTTCTAATGAATATTTACCAAATGATATTGTCTCTCAGATTTCCTGTCTTCCTTACTCTCTACTTTTGAGTTTTTCTTTTGTCTCCATGTCTCTGGCCCCTCTTGTGTTTTGCCTTGAGGCACGTTATACAGCAGAAAGGTGAGCAGGAAAGGATACCTACAGACAGGCACATCATATTTCTTCTGACTACTTCCATACATGAGCGTTTAACAAGGCAGTAATTGTCCGTCCTCTCTAAGCCCTTTTTGAAAGCAATAAGGGAGGCTTTTCCTACATCTATTTGTTGATACACTTTGGAACTTTCTCTGTAAACCACAAGAAATGCATGTTTACCGTCTTGTTCCAGCACAATTTTCATCCTAATCATCTTCCTCTCTGCTGTTTTTATACTGGCAAGTTTGTTACAGTTGCTTGCGGATGTAAGCATTGATTGATGAATATCCATTTTCTGTGATACGTCCTCTGGCCTAAGTTCCAAACTTTTTACTAATTCCCTTGAGATAAAGCTGCATTAGAAGTTGTTGCCCCCTTCACTGGAAATCAGCCCACATCACTTTACTCATTAGTCTTGTTGACTCTGATGCTGACCACCACTTTGAAAGTCATAGCCCCAATTCACTCTTAAAGAGATTTCTGCTCTGAGCATCCCTGTGTATATGGGCCCATTCTGGGGCGTGACTTCCACCGAGCTCCAAGCATGAGCTAGTCGTGATGTCTCCAGACTATTTCTCGGCAGGATTCAACACTGTCAACACCTTCTTGAAGAACTTGTTGTATTTGGATTACATGAATATGGTTAATGTCTTCATTCTTCTTATTTCCCCAGCAAAACTTCAGGGTAACTCCCAGTACCTCTTCAGATTTTTTCAACATTAAACTCCCTCTCTATCAGTGCCATCTCTCCAAGAGACCAAAACTACCTCTGCTCTCAGCATTTACCTTTCTTGATGATGATATTGCCAAACACAAGTTTAGTCTCAGGTGAGGGTTTTCAGACTGTTGATTCTACAGGAGCATTCCTGCTCAGTTTGCTGGCAGCTGGTTTAGATTGGGTGTGGCCTCCTTGACAGCAGGACATACTTCCAAGCATAAAAGTACTCAGGATCCCAGAAATAATGAAGCACATAGGGCAGCGATCATTTGGAAGTTTTATTTAATCTGGAAACACATCCGTGATTCAAACAACCATAGACTTGGGTTGCAGCTTTCCTTGTCTCTCCCTGAGCCCTCAGTTTCCTCATGCATAAAATAAGGTGATTATAAGGAATAAATGAAATAACACATGTAGAGTGCTTAGCATGGAAACAACTGAACCTTAGCAAGTACTCAGTAAATGAGAGATCTGAATTTGAAACGGTTCCTGCACATTCATAGAAATGTCAGAAGAGGCCCCTGCTCTCGTCTCTAGAGTGGGAGTCCCCTCCCTGTAATATAATGACCTTATTGAATTCTCTTATTACCACTGACAGACTCAAACCACTTGGAACCTCATGTCCTGATATTAGCTCTTTTGCCATTGTGTGCTGTTTCCATGCATGGAATATATTTTCTTCACTATTCTCTTGATAAGAATAGAGCAAGATGTTCTTCATCCAGTTCATCTTTTCTGTCCCTTGAAGCAAACAGCACCAGGCTTTCAGGAGTTGGGAAGATTGCAGATGAATAATGTCTTATGTTCTGATTCTTTGTCATTCCCCAGATGACTTTGTGGTGCAGAAGCCAGAGCTCAGCACTCCCTCCGTTTGCCACGCCCCTGGGGGAGAGTACTTTGTGGAAGGAGAAACGTGGAACATTGACTCCTGTACTCAGTGCACCTGCCACAGCGGACGAGTGCTGTGTGAGACAGAGGTGTGCCCACCACTGCTCTGCCAGAACCCCTCACGCACCCAGGATTCCTGCTGCCCGCAGTGTACCGGTAAGCCACGCCATGCTTGTGTACTTGGTGGGGAAGGACGCAGCCCTGGGTGTTGTCATTCTGTGGGACTCGCAGGTCAGGGTGAGCCCCATATGGGAGTGTGCCAAACCGGTATCCCATCAGGAACAGCTGGCAGCCTGCTTCCTGAATGTATTCTCTTTATCACCCACCTGTTTATGCCGTCAATATGCCACCCACCTGAGATGACTGTGAAACAAAAAAGGAGACTGGTTCTCCCTGCCATTGTTTCCTTAACCCCAAATCTCAAACTTGAGGGATATACCTAAGCAGGGACTCTCCGACTGCACCAGATTAACCAAATGATTTTGTTAATGTGAGAGGTCATCTTTGTGTAACAAATGGGAAGAATGGTTATTGATAAATAATGTAAATAAAATTCTTTGAAAAATATAAGGGTGGTGAAGACTTTCAAATATGCATAATGCCACCCCCTCAAACTCAGAATGATTAGTAAGTTAATACCAAAAAGTATTAGGTGACACGCACTGCACATGTATAAGGAGTGCTATTATTTTCAACTTTTTATTTCTCACGTAATCTGTCCTAAGCAAGTAAATTTATGGTCATGAAACTTGTTATAAGGAAATTTGTCAAGATGTTAAACATAAGTTACTGATTTTCTATAACTTTAGTAGTACTTTTAATTAATACTAGAATATGACTTTTTCGAAAGATATTTAAATATAAAACTACCAAGTTGACAGACCAACTAGTTTTGTTTTGTTGTTTTTGTTATTCTTCCCATATTTCAACTTAAATCAATAACCATTTATTCTTTAAATATATAGTCTTATAACATAAACCCTTTTATTTTATTACTTTTTTTTTTTTACATTAGATCATCTGTCAGCTGGCCAGATATGTGCAACATCATCAGTGTCTACATTTTTTATAGGTTCATGTTGATGGCATTTTTGGAATTGATCAGATGAGCTTGCAGGGACAGCCACATTGCTGGCTGTTGTCATCATGCGCGGCAGCCCAAGTATTACCAGTTTATACAGAATTGTTAATCTGAGAAGCTTAATTAGCACTACATCTTTTCAGTATAAGAAATAGTTCACATGTGTTGTATTTTTAGGATATGCATGAGCTATCATTTCCCACTATGTTACCATCACAATTTTCTCAGATTCAAACCTTACTGATGATTTTTATTAATGTATAGCCATGGCTTTACTTGCATGTCCCCCGATAGAAACCACTTAGCGTGGTCTTTTCCTTGGTGATAATGAATTTATATCCATTTAGTTACTCAATTTACAAATATTTATAGAATGTCTGAATTGAGCTATGGAAATTCCAAGGCTAGTGAAAACAGACATGACCCCTGTCCTGGAGCAATCACCAAAAAAAGAGCCAAACAATCCAATATTTCACATAAAGTCAGTAATGATAAAGTGAGAGGCATGCCTTGAAAGGGAGGATTCAAGAACATAGGCAATCCAGGGACCTAAAGCAGCAAATACCCCTGGTTCCATTTGTGTTAGGATCTGAGTGATGAACCCCAGGAGTTGACTAAGGGCGTGGCACTGAGAGAGGAGATGTCTCCAGGACCACTGGCCCAAACTCACTGATGGGACACCTTACTGAACTCAGAGGTTCAACCTGTACAGAGAAGGAGCGCTACGTGGAGATGGGACCTCTGAGTATGCCAACGTGAGTGGCATGTGCAGAGACCTGTGGGTTCTACCAAGCAAGGCAGCAGTATTCCTGCATTCTTCTCCATCTTTCCAAAGAACAGGCAACACCTCATGTGCCTGGCTTTAACTTCTCATTCATGAACTTAGGCCTGGATTTTTTTTCTGTACCTAATGGATATTTCTGGCCTTTCTCATTCATAGTTGGATTGAGATACAAAAGGATAAAAAGCCTTAAAACTCAAATTATCAATTTCTTCCCATCACAGTAATTCTCAATAGTGGCATTGATAAGTAGCATATTGCACATGTAGAAACATACCATCTCTACTGTTAGGACACTTGCATTCTAAAATGGTCCAAAAGTCGTATGTCCAGCGTGGGGTAACAGCTTCTGAAGGGTCGGATCCCTCCTGATTCTTCCATCTGTAGGATGCCTTGTCATTTCCTCCTTCTTCAACTTTCCCTCTTCTCTGGCCTGGTTTAAAGCAAGGTCTGGTAAGGAAATGAGAAAAGATTGCACATCCCTGCAGGTGAAGCTACTTCACCAGCACACAAACGGGAGAGGGTAAAATAGTGCTTGTTTCTTTTCATAACGTTTAAAATTTTCTTTCCTTCTTTATTTTTAGAGCTGGAAAAAAGCATGGCAGAGAAGAGAGTGGAAGGTAGAAAATAAAAAAAATTAGGGAACACCAGTGAAAACACTGGTAAAGATCAAACAAAGGAGTAAATGTTTGGAAACAGAAGTTTAAGTAAGGGGGTCTAGAGCAGGAAAAATGAGAAAAGAGGCCCAAAGAAGGGAGATACTGGTAAGATTATCCAAATGACATTGTCGGTCAGGGTTAAGTTAGGAGCCTCCTGCCTCATGGAAGGAAACCTGCAGACTGTACCTCGGCTCCAGCCCTCACACCATCACTGCCAGCATATCCTGATGTCCTCTGGATTCTTTCCAGGCTTCTGTGAGAGCCCTGCAGATCCCAGGCTATCCATTTCACTTCATTTCATAGCTTCGTCACTGCTGTCTCTGCTTCCTCTTTTAAGTTTTCAGACACAAGATTGGGCAATGCTTGCATGAGCCAAGTTAACATAAGTCACAAAAACCCAATGGAGATTTGCAGGGCCTAGTGTGAACAAGAGGGTGTTGTCCTTATTTCTAGCCAAAGCAAAAGTTAGCACTGGTCAGTCTCTTAAAGAAGAAATTATCCCTAGACATAGATGACCACAAAAAGGTCACTGAGAAAGTCATCCATCCCATCTTGCCATCTCTAACCTATGTGGATGGGATCTGTGGAGTCATACCTGAAATTGGACCTTCTTTATTTTTAGAGTTGGAAAGAAGCATGGCAGAGAAGAGAGAGGGACGTAGAAAATAAAAGAATAAAGGAACACCAATGAAAACACTGGTAAAGATCAAATAAAGGAGACATTTAGAGGCAGAGCACATATGGTGCCATAAAACCAATGGCTGTTCTTCAGCTTGTGCCTGCTGCCTTTGGGACTACTCACAGCAGATACACTTACCCAATTTAAAGGACAATGTATGGGCCGATCCCATTATGCTGGCTTCCCTGTCCCTCAGAGAAGGTCCACAGTGAAGTAACTGCCTTGGTCCTCAAAAAGACCCTTCTTGTCACATCATACTTACTGGCTGTAGGATATATTCATGAGTGGATAGAAGGAAAAAGTGACATGTAGAGCTTCTGGATCATGTGGTAACTACATGTCTCAGTTTCTGGTTCTTGGCTAAAAATAACAGTTGATGAAGTTGGTTCTGGGAAGAACATATGACACTCTTTTGATTATGTATGCATTGAGAAAATGTGGCCCTCTTAGAGGTTTGCTAGGTAGGGTTGTCGTGGCTGTGTCTAGACTCTAGTGAAGTTGATTGGAGATGCTGTCTTATCAGTGGGATTATGATTTCTAAACTAGAAACTCCACCCACTCACATTTTCCTTTCTGATATCTCAATCATATTGCTGAAGTTACAATTATTGTTGATTTTAGTGGAAACCAATGCCCAAAGTGATATCTGGATTTTCTGGTGACATTTTCTGTTGCAAGTTGTAACTAGATCTGGGGACTTTCTGGTCTAAGGCTCTTTAAATAGCAAAGACACAGATGATTTGCACATGATTTCTCTGCGGTTGCATCCTTATGAGCGATTTAGATTTCTTTCAGCCATTAATGTGAATTTCTAAACATTGGAATGTTACACATAGGTGTGTTTGGTAGTCTGGCATGAGAATTCGTCTGAATATTAATTGGTCAAGATTGCAGGTGGCCACAAGTAAGAGAAAACCCAGCTGCAATTTTTAAGTAAATAGAGGTTTATTTTACATATATCGCAAGACGTTTGGAGGCAGATGTTTATCAGCATTGATTCAGTGGCTCAGTGAAGTCAAGGCCTTTCTCTTCTGACAGAGGTGTCACAGCTGTGATCCACATGTTCCTATCAAGGCAGGAAGAATGTGGAAGGATGATGGTGGAACCTATCTACCCTTCTTTGAAGACAATGAAAGCTTTCCGAGAAATCCCCTCATTAGCCATCAGGTCCCATTAGCTACAACCGGGTGATGGAGCCACCCTAGTTTCAAAGGATCCTAGGAAAGCAGGGAACAGGATTGTCCCATTTAGTTACATGCATTGTAATCCAAGTCCTGGGGCTACCCCAGAGAAAACCAGGATTTCCCTAAGCTAAGGAAGATAGATAGAGCGGATGTTGTGTAAGCAACTGACAGCATAACTGTGACAGGTCTTTTTTGATCTTTGTTATTTTGTTTAAAAATGCAAGAGCCGCCGGGCGCGGTGGCTCAAGCCTGTAATCCCAGCACTTTGGGAGGCCGAGGCGGGTGGATCACGAGGTCAAGAGATCGAGACCATCCTGGTCAACATGGTGAAACCCCGTCTCTA
>NW_016107403.1:5732032-5772184 GCF_001604975.1 Cebus imitator
TGAATCAGACTTTCTGATTTGTTACTGCATCATTTATTTAAGGAGGCACCCAAGGCCATGATGACTGGGTGTGCTTTGAAACACACTATGTTGCATAGTTGATCTTCTTTGCTGACCCATATGTTCATTTTTCCAGATCAACCTTTTCGGCCTCCCTTATCCCGTAATGACAGCGTACCTAATTACTGCAAAAATGATGAAGGGGATATATTCCTGGCAGCTGAGTCCTGGAAGCCTGACGTTTGTACCAGCTGCATCTGCATCGATAGTGTAATTAGCTGTTTCTCTGAGTCCTGCCCTTCCGTATCCTGCGAAAGACCTGTCTTGAGAAAAGGCCAGTGTTGTCCCTACTGCATAGGTAAGACCAAGAAAAAATCCTTCATCTCCACCAGTGCTCACTAAATCTATTCTGACAGCCATTTGCCTAGATCAGTTCATATTTTTGAAACTGGTTTTTTTCTGCTTGACATGTCACACAGACCCAGTGTAGCAACATTGAGCAGAAGAAAGGTATGGAAGACATGCTCCCAAGATGAACTTCCCTAAGAATAAAAAAATGTTCTCTGAGAATGTCATAATGTTATAGCACTGTCATGTTCTATTGGGCTCCTTTGCCCAATTCATGGTTGTCAATTTCAGGACTGTCTTTCTTTAGCCTGTTCTTTACAGTAGTCTTTTTTTCCAGATAGAAACACCATGTCTCATATTAGAGTCCACTTGGCGTATAAAGCTTGCTGCTGCCTTGAGATCAACTAAATATGAACTATTAATTTAATCTCCCAGTTGTTCCTGTTTTCTGACACTTAATGGATTCTGTTTCAAGCACGTGGTTGTCCCTGTCAAGGGCCCAGGCACACAGAGTGAGGCCTGAGTAACTCGAAAGCCCTCTCTTTCATGTGACTTGTGGTGATGCATCTTTGTGGGCAGAGGACCTGTGTATATTGGCGCCTAACATCTGGACCCAAACTAGTCCTATGGACATAAGCCATATGCTGTTCTGAGGCCCAAAAGGTGAGACTGAGACAGCTGGCAGTTCTATCAAGGACAGCCCCTGTTCCCTAGGCTTTCACTCTCTTTTAATGCTTTTGTATCCAGTAAAGCTCAAAGTCAAGTGAAAGACAATGATACATCTCAATCAGATAGTGAACCTATAATCAGAGTAGCAAATGAAAAATTGTACAGTCTGTACTAATTGTACATATTGTGCATTTATTGTTGGGGATTTTGCAAGTTGCCTAAACACAAGTCATTGCATATATCTGGAATGATGGATGGGGAATAAAAGAGATCTTCTGGCTATAGAGTTTTGTGGCATTTCCAGTAGATAAGCTGAGGAATGATGGCCATAACTCAGGCTCATGGGGACATCTCCCTGTCCTTGTCTTGTGACCTCTGGCCACTAGGCAGGGCCACACTGAGCCTTTTACTCTGCATCTATCGGTATATGAGATGGAAAGATATTTTAAAACACAATGCCTGTTCTTAGGAATTTTACAAAGATTTTCTTACTATAATGGCTAAAAAGTAATAAAAGTTCTGTTTTGAAAGCTAGATTCTCCCTTTTAATAGGGTTACCATCCATATAATTTATTCTTCAAACGATGATGCTTTTAAGAGTAAAAAGGGCTGTTAATAATTATGATGGGACAATGGTCGTAGACCAGGAGTGTCCCAAGCATATTGGATATATGGTAGCCCTACATCTTAGCATTGGCTTCTCTGTACTACCCATAAGCTTTCAAGCTCCTAAGTGGAGCCAAAAATGTATCCATGCAAATACCCAATTTAGTGCTACTTACCTTTTCAAAATGGTTGTCAAAATTCAGGCAAAAAGTGGCACTGCCTTTGGTGAGGTCTAAATGAAAGCTATATAACTTGGCTGCTATTTCAGACTGGGTAAGGGGAGAGTATAGCCAGTATCCCCATAGTTATATATCAGAACTTTTTAACTTTTAAGTTCAGACGTACAAGTGCAGTAAAACTTCAGTAATAAGGGAAATGGTTCACAAGTCAACCAGGGATACTTGTGTCATACTTGGGAAGCCAGAGTCCAGGAGGTCTGAGAATCCCATGTTGCCTTCAGAGGAGAAACCTAACAGCACATTTCTCATGTGTTGAAAATTCACAGATTGTTCTGTGTAAATTTGTTGTGTTTTGCTACTTAGTTGGTAAATTTGTAATTAGTAAATTATTCAACGAGTGAATTTGTTTTCATATGATAGTAGATAATAATCTCTCACAAAACCAATTTAACAAATTCAAAATTATGATGAGAAACCTGCAAATTATAGTATTCTATAGCCTTCCTTTTTATTTCTTATTATTTCCCTTCATACTTTCCTATTCCAATTCCTGCATCATTTAGATTATATATTCTTCAGTGGTATAGGGAAAAAAAGGACCAGTTTGGCTCAAATTCATAATTTTGATTTTAAGTTAAACTGCAGCACTTTTGCTGAATTGTGGTTCATAGGAGCTCATAATGGTATAGGGGACATTTTGATTCTGATTCTCTCTCCCTCCACAACTCCCCTCCCCGTCCCAAACTGATGCATGTATAGTTTTATCATATAAACCTATGACTTACCTTCAGGGGACCATGTTGGAGAGATTTAACATTTGATGAACTGTAACCGTGTGCCTTATTCACTCATTCATCTTAATAATTCATGTGTGTTGTTGTATTATTGAAATAGTTATTAAGCCCCCTTCTGTCTGCATCATACTTACTTTGCAAGTAGCCTTGTTAGATAGGCCTTCATCCTTTCTCATCTAGTCCTGCTGTGTCTAAACATACGAAGTCAAGTTCATGACTGCAATATAGGGATTTCCTATCTGACTCACCAGTTTCCTTTTGGGCCTGTTTTCTTATCACTTAAGAGGCCCTGACTTCCAGTCAGCCTGGTCCCCTTATAAGGGTGCCAAGCCTGGCCAGCACAAGCACACCCAAAGGCAGTTACCAGCTGTGCTTCATTGGCAGAGCCTTTATCACCATCCAGAGATCACTGAGCAAAGGAAAAACATGGAAACACACTATCAGGAAGCATGTCTTAAAGCACACAGTTGTTTTTCCAGTGGGCACCAAAACCCAGTGCTCACATTGTTTCCTGGCTTAGGCTTTCTCAGTCTTAACCCAGATTATCGTCTGTTCTCAGGATCTTGCGTATCTCTGTTAGAATGTACAGACTACCCCGCCCCAGCCTCCAGTGCTGACCTCACCTTGGCTGCAGGACTCTTCCATGGGTGAATGTTCTCCCTAATTAGTCAAATACAGATCTCTAAAAACCTCAAACTCACAGTTAAGGGACTTCTTTTATTAGTGGTCAAAAAAAAGTTTGCATGCTTTCACCTTGTGAGGCATCCGTTTTTCTTACTCTAAGAAAAATGAAAAGTGATCCTACCAAAAGTAGTTTTCTAATTACAAATATTTGTGTTCCTTTTGTTAAATTATCAAGTCACTAATGTGTAATGATAGTGCTTCTCTTTTGATGTGTGAAGGGCTCATATTATGTGTGGTAATTTAATAGGATATGTAATATAGACATAATAGGATTAATGATTAATTTTGAAAAGTGAACAGCTTTGTCTAATTTCTTATAATACCTATTATTAGGGAATTCATTCTTCTACTAGAAAGAACCTAAGTAGTAATTACCCATTCATTTTAATGGAACATTTCCTGATTCCCTCATTTTTTTGGTACTCTGATTTTCTACACAAGTACATACAAACTTAGATTTTATTTTCATAAGCTGACTATAATGATGGCTTAAAGGATAAAGAACAAGAATCAAACATTGACAAGTATGAATCTGGTGGAGATAAAAGGTCTGGTGGGAATTCTAATAGGTGAAAACAGATATGATATGTGGTTCCTTGTAAACAGCACGTCTGTTACACCCTACTTAGCCACGCAAGAATGTACTGGTCTCTAAAGCATCCCACGGCCATTTCACTGATTACATGTTACATGCCTTTCTCAAACCTTGCCAGAGCAAAAATTATGTCAGTGCTACAATTAAGTCTTGGTTCATGACTTCAGGGAGGATAGCAAACAGGTAAATTAGCAGGCCTTACACCACACCTCTCATGTGCCCGTGGGGATACTCATATGCCCATATGAGCCCCGACCACATCACCCATGCTCTAATGTTTGTGTTGGTGATGCTTCTGCGCATACCTGAGTGCCAGACTCTGGCAGCTTCTGGAGGGGGGACCATGAGTCTTTCAGTGGAACCTGCCTGTGTCCAGGGGTCAGTCATTCCTGGTCAGATATTACAAAGAAAGAGTATGACTTTGATCATAAAGTCTAGCTTAAGTTAATTTCCAGGATTTTCAAGCTCATCTCACTGCTGTATCATACCTGTTGCATTTGGAAGTCAAGATGCTCAGGTATGTCCCCCGATTAAGCTACTCTAGTTGATCAGGACTGATCTTAAGAGCTCCTTTGTTAGCCAGGTCTTTAAGCGTTAGCATGCAGAACATCGTTTTGAAAATTGTGACTTGGCAAGTATTTATTTGTTCATAACTATGTGTTACGTTAGAAGATATTTCAAGGTCAGATTTTTAGAGCCATTTGTTGGCTGGAAATTCTCGAGTCAGTGCATCTTTCTCACTTCAGAAATTTTTGTCGAAGGTTATTTTTGGATGATAGTTTGTGTTTATTATATATAATACAAATATATATTTACTTATTTAGATGCTATATAAAATAAATATATCTGTGGCTCATAACTTCCAGGTGAACAAAGTTAACATGTTCTGATTACATGCCTTCTAATCTAGTATTATTTAAGTGTTTTTTAGTATCGTATATCTTTAAGGATCTGTGAAAATGAGTTCTTTTATAGGTAGAAGGTACTTTAAAAATTTCTTACAGGTTGTATTAATACCTCTGTATGATTAGAAGTTAGCTACTTTCATATGGATGTATTTACTAATATTTGAAGTGGGACTTCACATGGAGCTGGCTTAGCTTGTGTTGTCACAATATCTTCTCCGTTGGCTGTGATACCGTAACTGTATAGTGATCTTCTCCACAGTGATCTTCAACTAGCAAATGATTAAACAGTATTTAACCTTAATAGGGAAATGTCTACACCTTATATCAAGTCAGTCTATTATACATTATTCCTTTTGTTAGATTTCTGTTTAAAGATAACTCTACTAAACTAGTATCTTAAAGATATATAGCATCTCTTTGGAACCTCTGTTGACCATTTTGTATTTAATTCAGCCCAGGAATCAAACATAGTAAACATTTAATTCAGACATCTTCAAGGTATACAACCAATAAAACAGTGTTTCACATTTTGAAACCATAATGATATGGTACTGTCCACCTTCATTGGAACATTTTTCACCACTGCTTCTCCTGTGTATTTTCTTAAAATTAAAAACTTCTGCACATTGGAAAGGGACCTTCCCTTGGAGCCAAAGCATTAAAATCACAGCTCTGTCACATTCTAGCTTTATGTTTTGGTGATCTGATGTAACCCTAGCTGTTTCCTCATCTGTAGGATGGCAATAATAATATTATCCTGTGTTTCACAGAAGTACCAAGAAAGTTAAAAGTGACATAATGTATATATGCAGAAATACCTTATAAACAGTAAACACAATTTAAGTGTAAATTGATTCAGTAGAATTGCTGCTTTTGTAACACAGATTGTGCTGATTTGAGTAACGTTATCGAATAGATTGTAGCATCTCACTGTTAAATGTAGCAGCTGGCTTTCTGCAAGAGAAATGCCTGGATATAATGTCTCTGTGATGAGCTTTTGAAGGAGGAGAATCTCTTAGATAATGCTTTGGTGGTGTACCCCATCCTGCCTACTCTCATCTTAAAAAGCTCATCTACTTTGCTCACTTGATTGTAACCCGGGTAGAAACAGTGTGCTTTCTTTAGTTCAGCTGTGTTGTGACAGTGCCTTGCCCACAAACTGCACAGTCCTTTCATACCTCTAGACATTATCAGAAGTGAGAAAATGGGGCTCATTTATTTCTGTTTATGTTGAGAGGGTAGTCCCATTTGAAGAGTCTGTAAATTTACTATGCATGATCCACTGTGGTTCCTGGAAACAGAGTGTACATGGCATTTATAATCAGGGCATACCCTCACAGGGAGGAGATGTACACCTCCTGCACATTCTTCAGAGCTGTCAGTTACCGTGGCCCTACACAGAGGTCCAGGTTGTCACAGTCAGTGCTAAAAAGATTTAAATGAAAGCTGAGAGATGTAATTTAAAAGAAGGAGAAACAGGATGCTTTTCTGTGTATTGTTTAGAGTATAAGAATGAAAACATTCTGGTTGTTGTGCACTGTGCTAACTTTGGAACTGGTCTAAAGTTAACACAACAAAAATAAGCAGTGTTTGATTTCAGTTTGTTTGGGTCCTACCCTATGCCCTAGGAAGCAACTGATCTTGCTTCCTCCCGTAAGCAGCTTTCTCTTCTCACTTCAGTATCCTTTCCAGGCCACCGGCGGTGTAAACAGAAATTCAAGTTGTTCTGGTTAACTTGGGGAAAAACCCCTAAGCTGCATAGTCTTTAGGTGTGCTCCAGCCCCACATTCTTAATTTAAAGAGGTCTGCTGCCTGGCGGGGGGGCTGCACTGCTATTTACAGAGAGGTCCAACAGCATGTGCCTTTCTCTTATTTCAGTCCAGGAGGCCAGACCTGATTTTGTACCCTCTAGTGGTCGGGGATGTGGGGGGAGACCCCGTCACAGGAGGGCCCACTGGTAAGAACCCTCTGGAAGCTGCTGGCAGTCTTAACAGGACTTGAACTGTGACCAGATGAAACATCTTCTGTAGGTGCAAAAACTGGCCCATCTGGAAAGTCCAGTGACTTCCACCTTAAGGTTTTCTTAACAAGATGCTATACCCTGACTTGTACGTAGATTGCTTCTTCTAAGTGCTAAAAGAAGTAGTATTTCTTCCTTCTTATTTGGGCCACCTTGATCTTTAGTTGTTTCTGCCTACCTTTTAAATTACATTTTTATATTTCCAAAATGATTCTGTGAATAATGTCCGTGTACCTGTAGATGCATCTTGGACTGTAGGCTCTGCTATGAAATGAGACCACATTTAAAATTGAAAACAAAATGTTTCCTTCAACTACTGTCCATGAAGTGCTTAATCAACCCATAACAAATGCTTAATACAAGGATTAAGCTCTGTTACTGACAAATTGTGTTCTCTTTGCATGCACTGGTTCTCAGCCAAAAGTGACTGTGTTTACTAGTTTGGCGAGATTTCTTTTTGTAGAACTAAAGTGTATCATTCCTCTATTAACTTGGAAGCCTGAGCAATCACCTATTTCTTTCTGGTATGTTGAAGAAACCTGATAGGCTCTTTTAACCTTTATAAATAGACTTGCACTTCCTATCCTAAGAAATAAATGAAATAAACAAAAATGGAATTCTAAGAAAGGCCTTAAAACTGTGGCCAAATGTGCTTTCACGACAATTAAGATAAGGCAGTACATAAAGGTGGGAATCAGCCTGCATGACAGCATTTACCTCAATTTTTTTTTTTTTAAATAAAGATGGATTAGGATCTGATTTTTTTTTATTGGAAGCTAAAAGTTATAAAGCAAAATACTCAAGTATTAAATCAGTAAGCATTTGTTGCATTTTTAACCAGAATTCTTTCATCGTTTCCTGACAGAATTACTGTGTATTAGATCTCTGCCTCATTGAAACTGTCTAGGCCCCCTGCATCTGTTGTTAGCAAGACTTCAGTTGAGTTCCATCTTTTCATTCTTTTACAGTCTGTGAAGGCCTGGTGAGTCAGCGTATTGAAAATCAGTCATCATCGTCTATGTCTGTGAGTTCGTGGCGGCCTGCACATTATTTCCTCAGATTCCTGCGTCATTACAATTTTCACGTGTTTTAAGTCTTTTCTTTATGTTTTTTAAAAAAAACAAGTGAAGCCAGTTTCTCAAGCAGGAGGTGCTCACATGCCACTTATTCTCCAAGTATGGAGTTTGTGCCCAGCATGTGCCTGACAATACAGAAATGAGAAGCACACAAGAAGCCAGGGATTTCAGTGTCTTGTTAACAAGAAAGTCAAATGTCAGTGGCATTTTATTCCTTTGTGGATTAGAGAAAGAGTGCTATGGTGCATTGTTACAGGTGTAAACTAACATTTTAAAAGTACTTCCCCTCTACATGCCCAGGTCAGCAGTGTCATTGGTAATACTTGGCTACCTTTTCTACCACTCCCTTTTCTAAATCTCACATTACCTGTAGTATATATGGCCTCTTTGTATGCCTGCCTAAATGACTTCACTAAAGTTTTCTGTAAATCCCTCAAACCTCAGACTTAAGAACCCAAATTGAAATTTCATGTTATTAGCAGGACCAGCTGTCTGTGCATCTTTGCCAGACATTGGGCTCATCCATTTGGATATGGACTCCCACAAAGCTGATGAGACCCTCTGGATGCGGGGGTGTCTCCTGAGGACCAAGGCCTTGAATGCCTTGCTCACTTCTGCATCCCCAACTCCGTGGGATGACACTCGGGGGCCTTTGATCTCAATGTGAGGAAAGAACAGATGCCCCCATTATAGTACTGTGCTGGCTTATTTTGCAGTGAGACTTATTCTGAGATGAAGAGCTGCATTTAGCTTCTTGGCCACCAGGATCCCAGAGTAAATTACTTTGCAGGACTCTAAATAGTACGCAGGAGATTTGAAAGAACTGATGCAATTTCTAAAGCAGCCTAACTTCCTCCCGGGAAGTTACTCCCACACCAAGATTCTGACTTCATGACCACCAGATTTAGAAATTGAAGTATCTATATAAGAAGTTGCCTCCTAGGCAGAAATCAAGAAATCCAACTGTAACATAGGTCAGAGTTAATTTTGGTTTGTATATCCTTCCACAGAGGAAAGAGTGGGGAAAATCTAGGGATGCATTTTTTTTTTCAGAGGCTAATGTATACCCCACATCATGGTTCGTTTCAGAGCAAAGGCTGTGCTCCCACCTCAGTGACTCCTGGAATACTAAATTGGATCTTTATAGAGGAAGAAAATAACACAGTTCTACATTTTCCCTAGCTGTTAATTAGTTTTATGGCATAATTTAAATAGCTCAAGAGTAAAAACAAAGTCCAGCCTGAACAGCCTGTTTAGTCTTCTTTTCTTATCTTGAAAAGAGATAAGATACCAAAGCTTAACTGGAAGGAAATTAACATTTCAAGGCCTTGCTGCTGCTTCCTCCTCTTGTTATATCAACCAGAATTAAGGAAAAATAGAAGAGGGAAACCCCATGCTGAATTTTCCAAACTCTGCCACTGAGACTTTGTATATTTTTATTGTAATCATACGTGATACAAGATAGTGTTGCTCATATTTGAATTCCAAAAGAAAAGAGGACATTTGAGCATCCTAAGAGGAAAGCAGCCCCATGGAAGGAGCCGCTGCAGCCGCTACCGAGGGGCTCCAGGCTTCTGCCGTGGTTGATGGTGATGGCAGAAGTAAATCTTGATTCTCTTACAGGGACTTTGTTTCTGAAAGAGGCCAAAAGTCGTTTCAAGCTGAATCTGATGGATAAGATAGAGGCCAGAGCTGAGGAAAATAAGTAGCAAAGCTGATCTAAGCCAAGGTGTGACTGTGAAATAGTAACCGTCTTCTTTGCACATTTCAAAACTGGCCCTGGATGCCATCACAAGAGGGACTTCCAAAGCTGTGTGCGGCAGCGGCAGTACTGCTGGAATACGTTTGTAGCCTACTAGGGCTACTGAGATGGGGGATCGTGTTTGTTTGGATATGTAACTCCTGATTCGCTCGTTTCAAAAACAAACTTTATTATACCAGTATCATACCTTAGGTTTTCCTTGGAACATTCTCCTCTAATCCTCTTATTCTGAGAGAGAGGGAGGGAGAAATAGTAAAGGGAGAGAGAAGTGTTAAACGAAGATTTTCCTAAGGAAGACCAGGAATCCTGAATACCCACTTCGTTACCTCCATTCCTTGATAGCATTGTGTGATATGTGATGTAGTCAGTTGAAGGACAATTTATCTTTGAAGACAAAGATAAATTCAAGTGCCCATTTTCAAGTCAGTGAGCAGTAACGACTTTAGTTTGTGTGGCACTGATTGATCCTTGTCTGGGCAAGTGGCCCTTCCACGGGTTATCCCGCTTGGTACATGGCAGACAGGTGCTGGAGGCCTGTGGAGCCAGACCTGCTGGGGTTCCCCTCCTCGCCCTGCCGCTTCCGTCTTGGACAACTGACTTAATCTTGTGCCTCATTTTTCCATGAATTGAAACAATACCCTGTCCCATTGGGCCATGGCGATAAATGGCATTGACACAGATAATGTGCTTAGCACAGGGCCTGGTGTGTAGTGGGCATTCAGTACGTGGAAGTTACGATTATTATTAGGTATCAAAGAACAGAACTTAATTGTCAGAATAAACAAACCAGTTGGAGTAATAAATATAGCCTTTAGAGTTAAATGGCACAACCCTGATAGCCAAACATCAACTGTTTTGGTTATTTTTAGTTGGATATTCCCACTCTTTCTTTCTACATCCCTTTTCAGGCTGACTGCTTAAATTACATTTATATGTAGTCTCAATTAGACTATGCTGTTTCCCCCAAAAGACTACAGTTACTATTAATTTAATTTCTAGAACCTCGAATTGCATGGAATAGCCACCACGTCTCCCTGTAAACATGGTAGCTTCTAAAACTTCCTGATGGAGTTTTCACAATTTGATTGCTACGTGTCATTGAAGGAGACAGCATGTCTAGGAAAGCACTGAGGATACTAGGCCGGGTATGGTGGCTGGTGCCTATAATTCCAGCATTTTGGGAGACTAAGGCAGGTAGATGGCTTGAGGTCAGGAGTTCAAGACCAGCCTGGGCAACACAGTGAGACCCCATCTCCTCGAAAAATAAAAACTAAAAATTACCCAGGTGTAGTGGTGCATACCTGTACCTCTAGCTACTCAGGAGGCTAAGGCAGGAGGATCACTTGAGCCCAGGAGTTCAAAGAGCTACCACTGCACCACTGCACTCCAACCTGGGCAACAGAGTGAGACCCTGTCTCAAAAAAAAAAAAAAAAAAGTTATTGGTTTTCCCATTGCCTCCAACCCATTCAGAGTAGTTGTTCTTTCTCATATATCATTTATACCTATTCCTTGAGACAGTGATCTCATACAGTTACTGAATGAGGATTTACATAAACCCTGTATTACACTGTAGCTCAGCATTTGGTCTTCGATATTTCTTCTGTGGTTTTGATACACCTGTTGAAATTCTCCTACATAGGTCAGTATCACTGAGAAAACACCACACTTCATGGCCTGGTGCTTTAGGTCCAGGATCAGTCTGAGTTCTTCCCATCATTATTCTCGTGTGTGGAGGGAGGGAGGGAAGGGAGGAAGGAAGGAAAGAAGGAACAAAGGAGAGAGGGAAGGAAAGAAGGAGGGAAGGGGAAGGAAGGAGGAAAGGAAAGGAAAAGGGGTAAGGAAAGAAAGAGGGAAGGGAGGGAGGGAGAAAAGGAGAGAAGGAAAGACGGAAGGGGAAGGAACAAGGAAGGAAAGGGAGGGAGGGGAAAGGAGGGAAGGAAGGAGAAAGGGAGGGAGGAGGAAGGAAAGGAAGAAAGGGAGGGAGGAGGGAGAAGGGAGGGAGGAAAAGAGGAGGAGGAAGGAGGGGAGGGAGGGAGAGAAGGAAGGGATAATTACAGATAATATAGACTGCAGAAGGAAGGAAAAATTACAGACACTATAGACCACTGCTTGACCTGGAGTCAGAAGAGTTATGGACAAGATGGGATGAGGAGTTTCACCTTCTCCCGTCTGATTTCCTTGTACAGTAATACTGTCACTCACATTTTATTCGGTGATATTGCATTGTATGGACCAAGGTTCATGTAAAATACAATCAGTGGTACTGCTTTATGAAATACTGCTTTCTTTCATAAAGAATTCTCTGCAAAATAGACTCTAGATTTGATGGCCAAAACTAATATCCTCAGTCCAGCATGTTGGCTGGAGGTCAGAGTACTACTTGAATTAGGCTCATTGGATGATTCTGTTTGGCCAGTTTGACATGTGCATTTGGATACCTTAGTGAAGTCGCCTCCTTGAAGGATTCCATATTATCGAGAACTATCGTGGGCTTCATTTGTAAGCCTCCAGGTGAGTTTGTAGCCTAATAATTAGTGTGCCAGAAGATTTCTGTGGAGCATCTACAAACATAGGGAAGTGCATTTTTTAATAGATATTGAAAAATTGATTTCTGATTACAACTAGAACTTTCCATGATTACTTGACTTAATGTCCCTTGTTGAACCTTAGTGATAATTAGAAAAATGATCGAAGTTGTTGATAACATAGAGATGATACATTTAACATGGCGTCAGTTTCTTCCTTGGGCTTGCTTCTAACACTCCCCAGTGGATTGAGATTTGTATCTGTGGGGTAAAAATTTTACAATATTAGGCCATTATTAGTGGCGTTTATAAAGGTGCATGTGCTTGAGTACTATCTGCCCTCTAGATCCTTAACCACAGATGGAAAATATTTTTTAAAAAATAAAAACATATAAATTTTAAAATACAGTATAACCACTATTTACATAGCATTTACATTGTGTTAGGTATTGTAAATAATCCAGAGACGGCCTAAAGTACACGGGGGATGTGATTAGGTATATGCAAATACTATGCTGTTTTATATAAGGGACTTGGGACATGAGCATCTGTGGATTTTGGTATCCCTGAGGGTCCTGGAACCAGTCTCCCGAGGATACCAAGGCACAATTGTAGTTGATAAGAAGAAAACACAGAGACCACAGATTTGTGAGCATTTCTATCTGAGACCTTCCTCTGGAAAAGCTCAGTCTGAAGCACAAGCTGGGTCTTCATAGAGAGCCACTTCCAGCTGCCTTGGAGTACTTGCTGCAAAGCTTGGGGCTGCTCAGAGAAAATGGCTCCTGGTGCCATTATGGGCTTCTCAGTGTGCCCTGAGATGTGCTGGGTTCTGTTTGTGTGTGTGTCTGTTCAGTGAACTCTGACCCTTCAAGAGCTTCCCAGATGCTTTCCAGGAAGAATCCTGGGCCCTGGGGACCACTGCCTTCCTAAGGAACTTTCCTTCCAGGTGCCTTTGTAGTTTTTCATGTTTAAGCGACAAGTGGGGAGTGGCGCTGCTTTTAGAATCTGAACGTAAAATGTCCCTGGATTAGTAGGTGGCATCCAGTTATCAGTCTCACGCTCACATCGCTGCCGCCGGGTTTCGATGTGCCCCGTCTCTGCTTTGGCTGCTGGATCTGCTGGTCCTTGGGCCTCACTCTGAACCTCATTCTTGTGTGCTAGAGGGGAATTTCTGTGTGTGAAATGTGGCCACTAGGGAGTCAGTTCAGGTACACCAAGAAAAGGCGTTGAGTCCCAGAGAAAGGAACCTTCAGAAAGAAGGTTGGAAGAGGGAGGAAATGAGTGTGACAAGGGACAGCGTGAAGAAGGAGCAGAATATTTAAGCTGTAAATCCTTGTATGTACTGTACAAATAGCTCTTTAATTTTTTTCTCAAAAACCATAGTTTGCTGGGGGAAAAAGTGGATTGCAATGAAATGAAGCTGTTTTTAAAGTAGAAATGTCCTTGTAGGTGAGAGAAATCCACGGGGCATCCCTGGAACTGAGGGAAGTGGTTATCTCAGGGCTAACTCCCACTCAGAGGTTGCAGAGGAAACCTGCTAGTTCCCCATGTTGTTGCCATTATCACTCCTTACCATTCCCCTGGATGATTTACCAAACAGGAGGAACTTCTTGAATTTTCTTGAATCCATCTCCGTAAATAAACTCAGGTGGACATTTTATCAGTCTCTATCTCTTTCTGGATGACAGTCTAAGGACACTTACCTAACGGGTTTCATTCCCTGCCGGTTGTTGTAGTGACCACCGTGTGCTAGCCTAAGGGGCCACAGATGGGAGCCCCGAGGGTCCTTCCAAGAAAATGGCAATGAAAGACTAGGGAAACCAAAGTTTCACCCATTTCCAGAAATCCTAACGCATACTGTGATGATACAAAGCTATTCCCTTGATCTCACGTATAATAAGATCGTGCGCATTGTCACATCAGCAACTCCACCATGTGCTGTTCTTTTCACTAGAAGACACAATTCCAAAGAAGGTGGTGTGCCACTTCAGTGGGAAGGCCTATGCCGACGAGGAGCGGTGGGACCTTGACAGCTGCACCCACTGCTACTGCCTGCAGGGCCAGACCCTCTGCTCGACCGTCAGCTGCCCCCCTCTGCCCTGTGTTGAGCCCATCAACGTGGAAGGAAGTTGCTGCCCAATGTGTCCAGGTATCGAAGCCACCATCCTTCCATTTGTCAAGCTGTCATGTTGATTGAAGGTGAAATTAGAGCAGAGCTCAACCTGCTCCCTCTTTCATTAGTACACGTGGCCCGACTAGCACGTCAGGCCCAGTTAGCGCCTCCCACCCAGAGATCACGTGGGTAACTTGGAAAAGTATGGCCATCCAGACGAGGGGCAGATTTTGGTTCCGTGCCAGAATTGCTCTGGTTCTTTTCTTCTCATTTGCATTCTCTAAGCTTTAGTGTCACCAACGTGTTAATGACACCTGCCCTATCATAGTAGCACAGTTTTAGTGCAGTATTGGACCAGCCTAGGGAAGATGGTCCAAGATGGGACCCAGAAGGGAAGATGTCTCAAGCCATTACACTGTGTATATATATTAGAACCAAAATGGAAGACCTGCATTTAAAGAATGTAGTTCTGGTTTATTCTTTTTTTAGTTCATCATTTCCAGCCAGTACCCACACCATCCACGCAGCCTTCTCCCAAGCCCTTAGCTGAACTTTCCGTCTCTTTCCACGTGTAATGCGAGCCACGGAGCATACCCCAGCTGGCTGTCGTGAATCCCCATACCTGCATCTTTCCCCACACCCCACGCTTCGTGTCAGCTGCATTACTCATCTCATAGTTTCAAACCTAAGTCCTTCACAGCTGCCCAGAGCCTCCCCTAGCCCTCCTCCTAGTTTCCATGTCTCCATCTCCTGCCAAAACAATTCCTCTTTCCCCTGCATCTAATTCCAGAAATGCAAGACCTGAGTCCTCTCCCTGGGGACTGAACCCCTAGACACACAGATTTCCCAGGTAGTATAGGCCGCACAGACCCAAGTGAAGGCACACTCCAAGATCTCACTGAGGTCCTGAGCGTCAGGAGCTTTTCCATCTTCACCTCAATTCTCATGTTTTCTCGCAGCACTGCATTAGAGAACCTTGTTCTATTCAATACAGGGAGCTGGGAACCATGCCAATTTACGAGTGCGTCTGTACTATGCAACTGTAAGATAGGACAGCCAGCCAAACCCAGAGTTTAAGTGAGCTCTGCACATGTTGGCCTTTTGTTTAGGTGTTGTGCAGACTAGCCCCAAGTGAGCATTTCTAAAAATGTTCATTTATCTCCTAAAAAGGATAGGATGTTCTGCCAGGTATAAGGGGGTGGAACCATTTTCAGAGCCTTCAGTTGGGTTCTCTTAGTCTCATTTGTCTTGTTAAAAGTATAGATGGAGAGTCAAAGATTCACTGCAGTGACATTTTATCACTTGCTGTGTGTATGGAAAAAAAAAAAGTCTTAAATGTTTTAAATGAGAATAAGAAAAAATATGTGGTTTCCCACTGGAATTATTTTATCTAGTATATATCACCTATGTTTCACAAGTTTCATACCAGTTTCCCCAGTAATATGCTTTTAATGATATAAATGATGAAACTTGACCTTATTTATTTCACGAAAATCCATTTAATGCCTGTTACGTGCGAAGCACTGTTCTAGGCACTGGGGACATGGCAGTGGATGAGATAGCAGTGCACATGTCGCTTATGTTGTAGTTGGGAGAAGCCAGGTAGCTAACAGGTAAATAGGCAGCCACCGAGATGGGGATCACACTGTGGAGAAAGGCGTAGCAAGACAGAGAGCTGAGGAGAAGTGGGCAGGCAGGTTGTTTTTTATTATGTAGAATGGTCAGGTAGCACCTTACCAACAAGAGGGGATTTATGGAGAGGCCCAGAATAGCAGTTCTCATGGGAAAGAGGCAGAACCTCTGAGTATAGCCAGTGCCAAGGCCCTGGATTGGGAACATGCTGTGTGTGTTCAAGGTGGAGCAGCGTTCAGGGTGCATGTTCAGGAGGAGCTGTGTGGAGGGAAATCAGTGAGCACGGAGGAGGTGAGAGGTGGGGCAGAAAGGCAGCCATGGGCAGACACAAAGGGTCTCGCAGATAAGTACAAGATTGTATTGAGTGAGATGAGACCTTGGAAGGTTTGGAGCAGGGAGTAACAGGATCTGACTTACCTTTGAACGGATTTCTCTGGTGCTGGGTTGATCATAGACTGTGGGACTTGGAGGTCAAGAGTGAAAGCAGAGAGACCAGCCTGGAGGATTTTATGAGTCGAGGTGAAAGATGACAGTGACTTGGATAGGGTAGTGGCCATGGCGGTGGAGAGAAGTGGGTGGGTTCTCATTACGGCATATGAGTCGCATCAGTAGGATTTGAATATATGTGGGAGTAGCCAAGGATGACTACAACATTTTGGTTTGGGGCATTTTTAGCTTGAAATACTCACTTAACATCAAAGTGGAGATAATGAATAGACAGTATGTAATTTGGGGTTCAGGAGAGAAATTGAAAGTGGATCCACAAATTTAAAAGTCAGCTATAGGTAGTTTCTAGTCTCAAGGTTTTTAAGCCTTGAAACTAGATGACATCACCCAAGAGTAAGAATAGATAGAAAAGAAAAGAGAGCCCAGGACTGAGCCCTGAGACCTTCTAACTTTTGGAGACTGAGTAGGTGCAGAGGGCCTAGCAAAAGAAACAGAGAAGGAGCACCAGGAACCGAGGAGGAAGCCAGGAGGGTCAGTGACCTGGAAGCCAGGTGGAGAAAGGGTTTCTGGTAGGAAAGAGTGAACAGCCGAATCAAGATGAGGTATGGGAACTGACTTATGCATCTAGCACTGCTGTAATGAACTTCACAAAGAGCAGTGAATCCAATTCACCTCTCCCATTGGGAGTTACAGTTATACAACTCTCATGCAGACCTTAAGTGCAAAGTTCATAAGATGGACTGTGAAGTTGAGTGTCCTTGGAGGATGTTTCACAGAGAAAGGACTTGAGCTAGATCTTAAAGAACAGATGTGCTGTCTTCATTGGAGTGAAGAGGATAACCTGACCAAGACCTGAGATGGGAAGAGTCAAGGCCAGTGCCTCCAAGGTCAAGACTGATGCCCCTGGAGCAGTGAGTTCTAGTAGCAGTAGGTAAGGACAGAAATGATAGCTTTGGACACGATTTTTCAGGCCTTAATTATCAAATGAAGAGTGGAGATTTTGTTCTTCATAGGGAATGGAAAGGCTTACTTTTAAGAAGCGATCACAGAGGTGTTTTGGGGTAACCTTTGTGTAATGGGATGGTATGCAGGAAGGACTAAAGCAGAGAGAGACCGGAGGCCAGGACAGCTGTAACTTGCACTGCAAATGTCCTAGGTGTGATCATAAGGACCCAAATTCAGGTGTAGTGGTGGTAGAAATGGAGGTAGAGTCATTCTCCTTGTTTTGTGAGTTTCATAAGAGAGAGTATATACAGATACTGCTAACATCCTCATTCATCACTAGAGATTTCTCCAGTGACTTCTCAGTTAAGATTTACTGTTAGGTTGAAATTTAATTTCTGTTGATTAACTCTCCTTTCTGTATCTGCTGTATTCCTGATGAAACATTTTTCCATCTTTAAGCAAATGTTACAATCAGCTGAGCTTTTGCCACCTTCTGTTTGATCCAGTATGGGCTGCCAGGAAGATTGGATTCCTGTCCCATTCTTGCATCACCTTGTTGTGTGATCTTAGTCAAGGCTCATCACCAAAGTTTCAGGCTTCCATTTCTCATCTGGATAGCACATGCCACCTCCCAGAAATGCTGTGAGGATTATACCATCTCAGAAATGATGGTATGGGAGCACTGCCTGGTCTGTCCAGCAAACAAGAACCTTGCTTTGCCCTTTAGACACAGCAACTAAGGTTCTGAATATCCTCTCTCTTTACAAAGCACTTTCCACCTCCAGCATCTTTGGGTGTGAGTACGGAACCAATGAGCTGGTTATGTGATTAGCACCAGTCTCATTTTACAGAAGAAACTGAGGCTCAGGAAAGTTAAGTGTATTTTATCCAAAGTAATGCAGCTAGTTGGCATAGGATGAGACTCCTGGTCCTAAATTGACTTCAGGTTCCATTTCCCAAAAAAGTGCTGACTTCAGCTTATGAGCACCAAGTGCCTCACCCCATATTCCAGAAGAGGACATTTTATTTTAAGGAAGGCAGATGACCAGATGCCTCTTAAAGTAAAATATATCCCCAGTAAATTATCTCGAGTTCCTCCAAAGCTCAGATCAAGTATGAGGACAGGAGTGATTGTGACCATGTGTTTGTGATCTTCATGGCAGAGCTGGATGTAGCTTTTGTGTAAGTCTCCCTGGCACTGTCCATCTGCTATGCCAACAGCTATAAAGGGCTCTTCTAGTAAATACCAGAAGGGTTATATTTTAGACTCTGGGGTTGAATGTGGTCTTTGGCCATGGAGGAAGGCCTGGGTCTAGGCATGGAAACAAATAGTATTCCCACTTCTTTTTGTATCTGCAGGCAGTTTTTTGCTGAAAGAATTGTCCTTTTTGGCAAAACTGCTCAGAGGCAGCTTCCCTTTTATGTTCAAATTAAAGGGAAATGACTGCCTTCCCTTGGACTTGAGGACTCTGAACTGGAGCTGTCAGTGTTTTTGTGATAAAGAAGGAGGTGTGGGTGGATTTTAATCAACTGAACTGAGTCTGCTGAAGTGAGCTAATACAGGACAGGTTATGAGCTGCTGGACGTGAGAAGTGGCTGTGAGGCATCACTCGTCGGGAGACACCCATGGGGGCTAAGATTGGTCTCACTCAAAGCTGTATGCCCAAAACCAGTGCCTGCCATGTAGGAAGTGCTCAGGAAATACTTGTTGAACAAATGGTAATATACTTAATCACTGAAGGAGACATCTTCCTTCACTATAGACAGATTCTCTAAGTTTCTCTGCCCTTTCCAAGTAGAATCCCTGTGGGAACAGAACTCACTATCATGCCTCAGCTTGGTGGTGTTTCACCCAAAATCTACCCACATGCAGGGTCAAGGCAAAAGAATTCCAGAGTTGCTTCTATACTGCTCTCACTCAGGAAAAAAACCTGAGGTGGAACTGAATCAATCCCAGCTCTGGGGCCTCTGCAGAAGCTTTAGCTACTTAGCCATTGACATTCACAGGTTTGGTGGAATCAGTCTGGCATTCACCTTTTACCCTGAGGCCTCAGAAACCTGTGGCAGTTGGGCCCCTGTTGTCATAGGAAGGCTCAATGTGAAGCCCTGGGCTGGGCAGGGAAGGGGCAGAAGCGTGTGTGGCACGGAAAGGTGTCAGATCAATGGCAGCATGGCTTTTCTGCCCATATTCATCCAGGAAATTCATATCACACATCAGGATTTTTCAGTGGGGTGGGTTAAATACCATCCCCCTGTGCATACTTCTCGGAATCACCTAGTCCAGGCCTACCGAATCAGGACCTATGAGAGTCAGCACATGTTATAAGCTCTTTGGGTAATTCTGGTAGGATTAAAAAAATTTGACAGTCAGTCACTGGTTTGTACTCAGGCCCCTGCGCCTACAAATGGTAATATTTTCAGGAAATTCTATTTTTAATTCTCGAGTTTGCAGGGATGCACTGAACCTGTAGAAACTATAATTGTTCCTAGTTCATTTTATGTGTAAAGGCTTAATAGTATAAGAAAGCAGAAGACTATTCTTGGAGGCAGCAAGAAAACTTGGGCTTTGGAATCACAGAACTGCATTTGAATCCCAGCTCTACCACTTACTAGATGCATAATCTTGAGTGATTTAACTTAACCTTTCTGGGTTTATTTCTCTGGCTGGTTACTTCATTAACTCATGGTGGAAGCTTAGCAAGTACTTCTCTATCACTTACCTCTTCTCTCAAATTGATCTTAAGATTTACTTCTCAAAAGCCTGGTAACTTTTGAGACAGAAAACAATCACTTTGAGCAGACGGGATTATTAATCCTATTTTAATTTATATACTGGATATTTTATGTTGGTCTAAATTAGGCTGTGGTGAGTATTTAGGATCCTAAGTGTTGAGTCATCGCTTTATAAAAATCAGTGAATAATATGGCAGGATCTGGCCAAGAGGAAATGGTGTATGATGCAAACTTTTATTGTCACATTTTGAAAACAGGTTCTTAAGAATTAATTGCTTTAAAATATGGGACCACTTGTCAGCTGGATGAAGTATAAATATAAAGAAATATTTGTAGGAGCTGAGAAAAGCTGATTAAAAAAATACCTGATATTTGCGATAAATAATATTCTTCTCAGATAGTTTATGTTGTAGTATAATACCTAGCTGATCAAACTGGATGATGTAATTATATTTACTGAAGATCAGTTTCTAATCTAAATGGTTCCAGTGGTAACATACTGGACATCTAAGACTTACAGTCATACAGTCATGAAGTCTACCTATAGTCCGTTCCCATTTAGGGAAAGAGAGAGGAGAGGAAATAACCAAGAAATCCGTAAGAAGTGGACAACGCTTTAACTGTTTCAAGTTTTGCTAATATATTTTATGTAAATGATTCAACACCCCTATAATAAAGAGCAGCAGCTATTAAACGTCAATATTTAGTTGCCAGAAGGTAAAAGAAACAATTCCATTTCAGCTAGTCCCGTTTGGTTTCCATAAAATTATAGAACCAACACCACCATTTGACATGAAAAAGCAGTGTTTGACCCTGGTGGAGTAGACAGCTCTTCTGTCTTTTAAATGTTATAAGACATGTTTCTCCTCACTGCAAAGCTTGTGATTCTGTGGTATAAATGATGTAAATGCAGAAACTGCATCTTTCATGTCCCAGGAAGTGTCTTGAGTGCCCCATTTGGATTGAGAATACAAAAGCCAACAATGCTTCATCATCTCTTATGGAAAACATTCCCTTCTTTTAGAAATGTATGTTCCAGAACCAACCAATATACCCATTGAGAAGACAAACCATCGAGGAGAGGTTGACCTGGAGGTTCCCCTGTGGCCCACACCTAGCGAAAATGACATTGTTCACCTCCCTAGAGGTAAGCATTGAAGGCAGCCTGAGATTGCTTGTTTTCTACGTGGTCTACTTTGGCTTTTTTCTCATTTTTAAAATTTCCTATGAGTAACTTTTTAAATGACTTGCTGAAATAAATTCAAATAACTACTCCCGGCTAGACCTGCTTGGCCGAAATATATTTACACCACACGTTGATAAAATAAGTCAGCAGTAACTGGATTAAATGCCTCCTTCCTGGCCCTCTATGCTCAGAAACTTTGTGATGATGGCAATAAATATGTTCCTAGTCATAAGAGCATGGTATCTGGAACTTCTAAGCAATCTCTCAAACGTATGTATATATAAACTTTATAAGGAGAGTAATCATGAATTAGTCACTGCCTCTTGTAGATTCTGCACTGAGCATTTATACATTAGGTTACCCTCTCCTTCTGGGCAGTTTTCACTTCATGCGAGTTTAATACGTGTGTTGATTTTTCCAGTCACCAGATTTATTCCGTGCCTTTTTTTCTTGCTCAATCCTTTCAGTTTGTGTATAATAAAAATGTTATTTTTGTCTCCCAATAGCTGTTAATATTTCCTGTTCTATAAAAGTAGACCTCTTCTTGATCAATAGTATAAAGTTGCTCTTAGCTGTGACTCAGGACTGCCTCCTGTCTACTCGAAGCATATTTTCCAAATCATTGCAATATAATGTTTATAATTCTTTTGGAAGAAGGTAGTATTCATTGCTTGAGAGATTGTTAGATATTCTAAACATTATGCTTGGATCAAGCCAGTTGACCAGAAAGCCATATTCCTGGACCTAGTGTTTTTGGCTCTTTGTATAATTGTTCTGACTGAATGTGCTTTAGCATTATGCTTGTATTCATTCAGTCAATAAATATTAGTGCCTGCTGTATGCCAGGCCCTGTTCTAGATGCTAGACTTCAGTCACAAGAATAGCCATACTTACAGTATGTTGAAGACCTGTGCATTGCATATATCTGTGTTATAAAGCCCCAGAAGAGAAATTTTCTCATGTGTCAATAGCAAGAAAATGTATGCGTCTAGGCAACTTTAGGGCCCCTATTCTTATGTATTTAACCTTATTTCTGTCTGCCACATTCATTGTAAGAGAGAGATTTTAAAAGAACATAAAGGTCATCATTCATAAGTGTAAAACTAAATGTAATCACCTATGCAATATAATTCATTAAGGCAGGAAAATGATGTAATAGGCCTAAACAAGATTTTCAACGAGTTTATGAAAAGTAAGACAATATTGCATAGAGTTCAGTGAACCAGAATATCAACCAAAAGACCAGCCTCCTGATTCGGATTAGTTTTTGATCTAATTAGTCTTCTGTATTACACCAATAGGTAAAAGAATATACCAGGCCGGGTGCGGTGGCTCAAGCCTGTAATCCCAGCACTTTGGGAGGCCGAGACAGGTGGATCACAAGGTCAAGAGATCGAGACCATCCTGGTCAACATGGTGAAACCCCATCTCTACTAAAAATACAAAAAATTAGCTGGGCATGATGGTGCATGCCTGTAATCCCAGCTACTCAGAAGGCTGAGGCAGGAGAATTGCCTGAACCCAGGAGGCGGAGGTTGCGGTGAGCCGAGACCGCGCCATTGCACTCCAGCCTGGGTAACATGAGTGAAACTCCGTCTCAAAAAAAAAAAAAAAAAGAATATACCTTGTTCTGGTCTCCTGTTTGCCAGTAAGCAAGGAGATCAGCTAATGTTTCTCCTTCTGAATCTTAGAAGACCATATATGTTAACAGTTATCTAAATATTTTAATGGTCTAATTTTAGTTACTTTTTCAAAATCTACCTAAGTGCCTTCTTATTTTCTTGATGACCTAGAGCCAGCATCATCTTATCCAATTACTAACATTTTCACTCTGATTTTTTAACATTGATCCCTAAGCACTCTGCCCCTCTACTACAATCTCTTTTGGATCAACATTAGACTTTAATCATATTTTTCGCCTCAGAGTACTGAGAAGCCATAAAACCAAGTTGCTGATCTCTGTTTGCAGTGTAATTAAAATAATCCTTAAAAATTCTGGCTAAGGGAATAAATGCTTGTAATTTTTTTTATCCTAGATATGGGTCACATCCAGGTAGATTACAGAGATAACAGACTACACCCAAGTGAAGATTCTTCGCTGGACTCAATTGCCTCAGTTGTGGTTCCCATAGTTATATGCCTCTCTATTTTAATAGCATTCCTATTCATCAATCAGAAGAAACAGTGGATACCACTGCTTTGCTGGTATCGAACACCAACTAAGGTATTGTCTTGTAAAAGTTAATCTCTTGAATCATGAATCTAGGAGAACTTACACTGATAATGAAATTGCTTGAAACCTTGTGTCTTAACCAGTGAAATTTTTACTTTGCTATTCATAGCCTCAAATCCATACCAGGCTATATAGTATGAATCAGATATATAGTACTTGCCTGGGGCTGGACTGATCACAAGGTGAATTATCCATTATCCATTGGTTAATGAATCCTGACCTTACATGGATCCAATTTTCTGGATGTACTCTAAAGTTTTCAAATGAATGAACACCTCTGGATTTATTCCTAAATCATTGTTTATATTAGACATTAAAACTTCATCACCTGGTATTTCTCAGTCATCAGACATCTTAAAATTGGGAGAGAAAAGAAACCACAAAGGGCGGGAGAATAATATTCAGGAGAAGGCTGGGAGATCATGAGGATATACAAAAGGCAAAAGGACAGGTGGATGCATCAGAGGCAAGCATCAAGTGGAAAGGTCACAAAAGATGAAGAGATGGTGGAAAGTAATAGACAAGGTACGGAGAGGCAGATTTCATATTGAGAGAGAAAAGATACATGTTTGTTTTCAGTACAAAAATAAAGGGCCTCTAAATATGCCTATTTTGAAAGATAAGAACTGGATTAAGGGAAATAAATCATAATCCCCTCCAACTCGTAATTCTACCTTTTGCCTTTAGTTAGTTTAATCATACAACCTTAAGAATTGGAAACAGCCTGAACACTTACGTAATATAATTTACTATCTGGTTAACTCTTCCATGTGAAAATTCTGTCCTGCAGTTATCCTGCCTTCTATTTTTCTGTGAACAAATGTGCCTTGGGCACAGCCTCTATGCTGGGCACATGCTGGGTCGGGATAGTTACCAGTGTCCAAAGCTGGGCAATAGACCCACTCAGTAAGTGTATAGAATGACTAGAAACACATGGGCTGGCCCAGCCTATGAGGGTGTTCTATCCCTTTGTTTTTAAAATCTGCCTACCTGCTGCTCATTCAGCCCCTTAAAACACAGGTCTGCACTTCAAGGATTTGAAATCATTTCACCAGTCTTTTTTTGTGTCTTCACTTCCGTTATGTCCCTATTTGACGTAATTTCTTGACATTTCACCCTTAAATACAGTTTGTTGGTGTCCCTCATAAAAGTATAGTTGATACTAGAACAGGATGTGATACTCTGCATATAGTCTATCAATGAATTGTGAAACTGTTATCTCACTCGAATTAGGTACTAAATTTCTGTTCATTTGAGATAATATAAAGCAGCTAATTCTTTGTGGTTTTATTCCTCCTCTCATTAAATAGCCTTCTTCCTTAAGTAATCAGCTAGTATCTGTGGACTGCAAGAAAGGAACCAGAGTCCAGGTGGACAGTTCCCAGAGAATGCTAAGAATTGCAGAACCAGATGCAAGATTCAGTGGCTTCTACAGCATGCAAAAACAGAACCATCTACAGGCAGACAATTTCTACCAAACAGTGTGAAGAAGGGCAACTCGGATGAGGTTTCAAAAGACAGAAGACAACTAAATCTGCTCTTAAAAGTAAACTAGAATTTGTGCACTTGCTTAGTGGATTGTATTGGATTGTGACTTGATGTACAGCGCTAAGACCTTACTGGGATGGGCTCTGTCTACAGCAGTGTGCAGAACAAGCATTCCCACTTTTCCTCAAGATAACTGACCAAGTGTTTTCTTAGAACCAAAGTTTTTAAAGTTGCTAAGATATATTTGCCTGTAAGATAGCTGTAGAGATATTTGGGGTGGGGACAGTGAGTTTGGATGGGGAAATGGGTGGGAGGGTGGTGTCAGGAAGAAAAATTGGTCAGCTTGGCTTGGGGAGAAACCTGGTAACATAAAAGCAGTTCAGTGGCCCAGAGGGTATTTTTTTCTTATTGCTCTGAAGACTGCACTGGCTGCTGCAAAGCTCAGGCCTGAATGAGCAGGAAACAAAAAAGGCCTTGCGACCCAGCTGCCATAACCACCTTAGAACTACCAGACGAGCGTATCAGAACCTTTTGACAGCCATCCCAGGTCTAAAGCCACAAGTTTCTTTTCTATACAGTCACAACTGCAGTAGGCAGTGAGGAAGCCAGAGAAATGCGATAGCGACATTTCTCGAAAGCGGGTTATTAAGAATATATACAGTTATACTTTTTGCTGCTTTTATTTTCTTCCAAGCCAATCAGACAGTTCCTAGCAGAGTCAGCACATGAACAAGATCTAAGTCATTTCTTGATGTGAGCACTGGAGCTTTTCTTACAACAACGTGACAGGAAGGAGGGAGAGGGTGACGAACACCAGGCAAAATCCAGGGGCTATATTTCACTGTTTGTTGTTGCTTTGTTCTATTGTTGGTTGTTCATAGTTTTTGTTGAAGCTCTAGCTTAAGAAGAAACTTTTTTAAAAAAGACTGTTTGGGGATTCTTTTTCCTTATTATATACTGATTCTACAGAATAGAAACTACTTCATTTTAATTGTATATTATTCAAGCACCTTTGTTGAAGCTGAAAAAAAAAAGATGCCTCTTTAAACTTTAGCAATTATAGGAGTATTTATGTAACTATGTTATGCTTCAAAAAACAAAACTATTTGTGTGCATGTGTATATAATATATATATACATATATATTTATACACATACAATTTATGTTTTCCTGTTGAATGTATTTTTATGAGATTTTAACCAGAACAAAGGCAGATAAACAAGCATTCCATATCAATGCTTTTGATCACTTACAAATTTTCTGAATAACACAAAATCTCATTCTACCTGCAGTTTAATTGCAAAAATGTGTGTGTGAGAGTATGTATGTGTGTGTGTGCATGCACGCCTTGAGCAGTCAGCATTGCACCTGCTATGGAGAAGGGTATTCCTTTATTAAAGTCTTCCTCATTTGGATTTGCTTTCAGTTGGCTTTCAATTTGCTCACTGGCCAGAGACATTAATGGCAGTTCTTATCTGCATCACTAATCAGCTCCTGGATTTTTTTTTTTTTTTTCAAACAATGGTTTGAAACAACTACTGGAATATTGTCCACAATAAGCTGGAAGTTTGTTGTAGTATGCCTCAAATATAACTGACTGTATACTATAGTGTTAACTTTTCAAACAGCCCTTAGCACTTTTATACTAATTAACCCATTTGTGCATTGAGTTTTCTTTTAAAAATGCTTGTTGTGAAAGACACAGATACCCAGTATGCTTAATGTGAAAAGAAAATGTGTTCTGTTTTGTAAAGGAACTTTCAAGTATTGTTGTAAATACTTGGACAGAGGTTGCTGAACTTTAAAAAAAATTAATTTATTATTATAATGACCTAATTTATTAATCTGAAGATTAACCATTTTTTTGTCTTAGAATATCAAAAAGAAAAAGAAAAAGGTGTTCTAGCTGTTTGCATCAAAGGAAAAAAAAGATTTATTATCAAGGGGCAATATTTTTATCTTTTTCCAAAATAAATTTGTTAATGACATGTTACCAAAATATGATTGACATCAGCCTGATTAGTATAAATTTTGTTGGTAATTAATCCATTCCTGGCATAAAAAGTCTTTATCAAAAAAATTGTAGATGCTTGCTTTTTGTTTTTTCAATCATGGCCATATTATGAAAATACTAACAGGATATAGGACAAGGTGTAAATTTTTTTATTATTATTTTAAAGATATGATTTATCCTGAGTGCTGTATCTGTTACTCTTTTACTTTGGTTCCTGTTGTACTCTTGTAAAAGAAAAACAAATATAATTTCCTGAAGAATAAAATAGATATATGGCACTTGGAGTGCACCATAGTTCTACAGTTTGTTTTTGTTTTCTTCAAAAAACAAAGCTGTAAGAGAATTATTTGCAATTTGATTCTTGCAGGAAATAAACATTTTGAGTTGAAATCACACGGTGTAACTTTCAAAAAGATTCCATCTCTGGGATCCCAAAGACAAACTGTCCTTGTAAGGTCATCAGTCCAGTGAACCTCTGGTGTCACAAGAAGTCCCCATGCTTTTCTCATTAGGCAGGTCTTTCCCAAGAAATCCTTGCAAAAAGAAAAGTGTGTCTCAGAGTACACAGCATGGGGGTGCTGTTTTTAGGGAGACAAGAAACCTACCTGCTGCCAGAAACATGCTCATAGCTAGTATCAAAACTAACTTGTTATGCACAGGAGCATTGTGGTGGGCAACCCGACAGCAGTTCAATGCTGAAGGAGAAAGACTTTTACCAAGCAAAATCAGGGGAAGCCTAACTACAAAGGGATTTTGAGCTGGTAGGAAAAAATAGGTATATTTTCATACACTTTAGAAGCATCAATTTAAGAATGAGCTATAAACAGATCACTGTTGAATCCCTTTTTAAAAAAAAAAAATCCCCAAAAAACTTTCTGCTGTATTATATATCCTGTAAAACTACATTTCTTCAGTACAAGGCATCATTTTTACAAAGTCACATCAAATTAATTTGTTAATATGACTGTGTTATGTATCTTCAATTCATGGGGAAAGGGCCAGTAAGTTCCACCTAAGAACATTCATAAAACAAGGAAACCATCTCAAGTTTCTCATACCTGGATCACAGCTGAAATGCCAAGCAGGCATTAGACTTCAAACCAAGCTCCTGCCTTTGTAGACATGGTGTCTCAGTTGCTGAGTGGAGTGAGGAATACACACAGCCCTGTTTGCTCACAGCTGTTTAAGTGGAATTGGGAAAGCCTCCTGTAGCAGGTCCCAGATAGACTCTTAACTTCATTCATGTCGTCTGTGGTACAGGGCTGCATGGCTGTTTGTTTGGAATGTCTCACAGCCCCAGAAAAAGAGCAGGACTTCTGTCATTCCACAGCATCTCGTCATCCTCTAAAAAAGTCCTCTCTCCCCTCCATAGCATTCTGGGACTCATCAGGGTTTCACCTGCTCACACACTGTAGCGATGGGCTCTGCATGGAATTAATTAAGGGAAAGAATCTAGCACTGTAAGAAAAAAAAATACAAGACAAACTCCCAAATATATAGCTCTCAAACATATACTATTTTTACTTTTTAAAAAATTTATTAAATGCCATTGATTTGATTGGAACTGGCAAAAGCGCTTATGATATTGAACCCGTAAGTAGCTGTTTCTAGAATTCATACTTAAGAAAAACACACAGGCATGAATAAAATATGACCGTCATGGGAATGGGCAGTTCTGCAGGATACACTTTAAGCACCTCAGAGGATACAAACTATTCAAGTACAATTCACAGACATATGAAGCAGAACATTGGAACATCTCAAAAGTTAATACAAGATTCTAAAAGTGGCAATTTAACGGTTAAAATTTTACCAAAGGTGAAACAAGCAGCAAGCTATAAAATCCAATCATCACCAACAGTTTCAATGTTCACTAAGTATTAAGCCACTGTAATGCATATTCTGGTTTTGCCTCTTCAAGAACAGCCCAAGTTTCTTTCAGTCTCTCTGAACAATACTGGTAGGTAATATTTATACTGACAATTCTCACAAAAATCAGTGCTGGTTCTTGCTATCACTGAATTTGTAGCATAAATCTCCCAAGGCTTTAATCTAGTTCATCAGTGCAGTGTAGATTAGAAAGCCGTAAAAACAAACGGGCATACTGTCAGTTAATGAGAAATATAACTGCACATGCACAATTACTACTACTCTCTGTACTAAGAACAGTTCATAATTATTAGTAGACTTTAAAACCATCTCTAGAATTCAAAATAGTGCCCATATTTCCATCGGTTCTATAATATAAAGAATTAGGGAAGCCAAGATCTGTTAATACTGAATCAAACCGAAGTTCAAATGTGCTGAGTTTCCAATAGCAAGAAGGTAATGGTGGCCAGCTTTCAGAATAATGCTGTAGGAAATCTAGCTCGGAGTCCCACCGCAGATAAAGTTGCTGCTCCTGAAGTAATGCTGCTTTATGTAGGACACAGAACTAGAAGAAAAAGAGAACTTTTAGATAAAAATATCTTTTGTATACATGTACACAAAATGTAAATTTTACAAGTACATTTAAAAACAGTAATGGGAACTAAACATTAATGCAAAGATCTATAGTTGCAATTTTTTAAAGGTTTTAAGAGGCTCTACCCAACAAGGATGAGTTCTCTCAAGACACATTAGATAATTGCCTAGAAATGAGATATCAAAAGGCCATATCTCTTAGGGTGCCACTTGAAGACAGAAGCCCATGACATTCACCCTATACCATGAGGCTTATAACTCAGCAAACAGGCTCCCTTGTGCACACATTTTTATTCCTGACTAGGATCAGCATGGCCAGGCTTCGGAATGAGCCTCAGGTACTGTCAAGGCAGCAAGCTGCAGTCAGGCAATGAAGCAGGTGTGAAAGAGAGGCTCAGCCCATACAGTGCCCACCCCCCTACCTTTCTCAGGCCAAATAAGACCACTTTTCTGCCTTCTTTCACTTCTGACTTTTGCATTAAAACTAAGATGGTGTATTTAGACAGCCAAGCCACTCTCTCATCTGTGTTAAAACAACAACAAACTAGCCAAAAAAGGGGAAGGCGCGTTATCCCCTTAAGCAATATCCCCCTCCCAGGCAAAGCGTCCAATTACTGGTCCCCAAGGAAAAGGAACAGTTAACCAGCTGTGAACTTTCAGGATGGGTGGAAAAGAGCATTTTCAATGACCCCACTCCAGCACCTTCCCACACACTTAAATAGGTCTCCATATTACACTCCCGTCTTCATTTTCTCTGACTACAGTCTCCACTGTAGTCTGAATCCTTGCTTCTTTTCCACCCAGTCCTCACAATACAAAGCCAAGACAAAACCACAACACATGCACACAGACTCATCAGAAGCAGGTACAGTATAGATAGAACTGGGCTTACAGACAGGAGCCAGCGGCCCGAGCATGAGGAGCAGAATTAGATGGGTGCTGCTTCCCTAAGGCATGCGGTATAGGTAGGTTCACAATTACAGTCCTAGGTTTTCAGAGTAGAGAATTAAAAATCATTTTCCCCCAGAGGACTCTGTTCTTTGGGTCATAACATCCTTCCAAGCAGTTAAATGCTAAAAGAGCTAGAGAATGCTTCAGAAGCTCATTCTGCCTCTGTCCCTCATAGAGCCCTAGGGACCCGCTAAAATTAAAATTTAAGACATGTTCTTTATGTTCGTCTCATCCCTGTTTCACATCTAGAACAAACCTCAGAACAATCCAGCTTTTATACCAATGCTAGCACAACACAAAAGCAAACAAAGACGTCAGGTATTAAAAAAAAAAATTCAGCATTTAATAGGGAGAAAAAGTCCTCCATCAGAAAAAAAGCTTATTTTTTAAAATGATGTTAATTCAGTCTGCTGTAGCCCAGTGTTAACCCACTAATGGCTAGCTCATGCTTCTTAATCTTAACGCATCAAGACTCTTACAAGTGAAACGTGTGATTCACTGAGCACTGTGTATACTACCGAGGTTCCCCTTTTATGATGCTATGGTTTAAGAAAAGTCCATCTGAGATTTCGAATGTCTCAGAAAGCATCTTCCTTGTGCTCAGCTAACTTTAATGGAGAAGAGACTGAACCCAAAGAAGAAAACTGTTATTAGAAGAGGATTGCTCTCAAAATGTGATCAAACACTACAAGATGCATTTTGTGATGCTTGCAAATTCTGGCCCCTGAATAACTGCTACTTTAAAAAAATATTTCATTGAAAAGTATTAATTTTGCCTCTAATTAAGTCCTCAGTCCCTTCATCAGCCAAATGTTGCTATTTCCTCAGCAAAGTAACTCAACTTCTCACTCTTCTTTTGCCTCATCAATATTCCCATCCTGTGTGTGCCTGATCTTGCCTCTAAGATTTGTGGCCGCTTTTTCACTGCCCTGAGCTTAGGAAAGTCCATTCTTTTTATTCCCTGCGTCCCTCCCTGGGCCTTACATCAGTCCCTTTTGTATTCCCTTTGGCACTGTTCACAGAAGTGACTCTTCCTTCATCCATCCTCACTAACGATCTGTCCTTCCTTTGCACTGTCCCCAAGATGACAGAGACCATCCTTCTCAAATTTCCGTGTCAACCTGCCAGCATGATACCCACATGATGATGGCAACACCTCACTAATTTTCTTCTACTGCCTCCCTCAATGTTTATAGTTTAGCTGTGGAGATTATTTCCAGCCCAGAACCTCCAATAAAAGTTAAATTTTATAAAACCATAACATATAATGTTGGTAGAAGTTAGTCATGTATCTAATCCTCACCCTGCATAATAAAATTAATGAAAATTGTGCATTGGGAAGTTACTATCTAATCTATTAGCAAGACAATGCATTTACTGATTAATCCAAACTTCCCAGCCATCATACCTATACCATTATAAAATTCACCTTTCAGAATATAATCAGTTAACAAGCTCGGAACTTTTTCACTGTCCTCCTTCATGGCACGAAGAACTGCAAAATAGAAGAGGGGGAAAAAAAGACAACAAAAAATTCAGATCAAAAATATTATTTAATTTCAATCATTGTGGCCTTAATCTTCCTTAATTATAAGATATAACTGACTCATACTAATTATAGGTGATTTTCCTGATAAGGGAATACAACAGTAAAGTCCCAGTAATTTATTTTAGTGGAGTATGTTCACAAGAATTTATTTTAGGTAAGAATATCCACATACCTGAGAGTTATTTCCCTGATTTAAAATTTCCAAACAGTGGAGGCAAAAAAAGAGGAATCAGGTTATTTACATGGAGCCTTCCCTCTGTAATAATACTGGAAAGTGGGTTACTGCAATGTGCACCTCAATGAACTCTGTGCAACAAGAGGACCTCAGTGCTATAGAACAAGCAAGCTAGACAAACTCTTAGAGAAATTGACAGTTAGCTATACCCTCCAACAAGCATATCTGTAAGACTCCTTGGAAACTTTCAAAGAAAAGACCCAAATGAAGAACAGACTTCCATGAAGCAGCACATGGCATCTGCCTGGCATCTGCACTATGGAGGAACCTAGGTGAATTAGCCTCATCCTAAACGGACGCTTTTATCTTCTAAGTAAAAACTAAAAGAAAAAACACAGCCACCTAGTATAATGTTTTTCTTTTTTAAGCTAGACCATTCAGGTTGAGATAAACTCACAAATATTGTAGTTTAACAGAGATTGCCAACTCAAATTTTTTTTTTTTGAGATGGAGTTTCACTCTTGTTGCCCAGGCTGGAATGCAATGGCGTGATCTCAGTTTACCACAACCTCCTGCTCCTGGGTTCAAGTGATTCTCCTGTCTCAGCCTCCTGAGTAGTTAGGATTACAGGCATGAGCCACCACCCCCAGATAATTTTGTATTTTTAGTAGAGATTGGAGTTTCCTCCATGTTGGTCAGGCTGGTCTCGAACTCCTGACCTCAGGTGATCCACCCATCTCGGCCTCCCAAAGTGCTGGGATTACAGGTATGAGCCATCGCGCCCAGCCAGCCAATTCAAATTTTCTCCAGAGCATCCTGGTAAAAATATTTCACTGTTTCTCCCCACCCATATGACAAGGCAACGTAACATAACTGTCAAGTCAGCCTTCCTGGGTTTAAACCCTGGCTCTGCCTCTTCCTAACTGTGTGACACTGAGAAAGCTACTTAACCACTTTTGCATAAGCTCTTCATCCGTGAAATGAGAATAATAATTAGATTTAATCTCAAAGGTTTGTTATGAGGACTAAGCTACTAATTCAGATATAAAGGTCTGGCACATATATTATAGTGCCTGGCACATAATACATGCTATGTTAAGTGTTAACTGTAACTAACATTACTAATATTATTAAAAATTTTATTACTATTATTATTGCACCCAGAATCCCTAACAGCTTTTAAGAGGAAGACTATATATCCATAAACAGTGTGACTGTCTCCACAGGGCTCTTCTTTTGGAAAGAAAAGGAGCTTTGGACCCAAATATGTCCAAAGATTCCAAATTGTGTCAACCTATAAAGACATCTAGATGTTGAAATTACGATGACATTAGTTTGACCAACAAAGTATTTGTTCTTGATCTGAGAAGCTGAGGTTTGCCAGTAATTCCTGGCTTATGAGCAATATTTATTTATGTTCCCTTCTTTAAACGGTTACCATGTTCAGTATTTCTGCTTCCAATCATGTTTAAAATTTTTTCTAACTTCTATATAAAAACCACATACTAAAAACCAGCATCATTAAAAGTATAGTTTCCTGGGAATTAAGAGACCCAGCTCTGTAATTAACCATCCCCTGTGGGATCTTGGACACGCATAACTTCATGAGTTCTTCCTGAAAATAAGAGGGCTGGCTACCCAGTTAATCTCTTGATTCCTTATTTCAGACTGGCTGGCATCACTTGATTTATCCATATTTAAATATAAACCTTTTTAACGTATTATTCACCAAAGGAAAGAATTAAAGCTCCAAGTTCCTTGAATTTCCAAAATAAATATCAATACTCATCCTTGTGATGCTTTTTCAACAGATCAGCAATTCAATCCCTCCATATTAACAGCAATGACAACGAGGCTAATTGATAGTAACTTAGCCCAAATCATGTACATATTAATCTGCTTAGTGTGAGGTAAATAGAACAAATACTTTTTATCCTAGTTTTTCAACTGAGCAAAAGAGAATAAATAACTTCCAAGGACATCCCTGAAAATAACATGGATAGAACGAGAATTCAGAATTCAGGGCTCATTTACGGCTATCACAAGGGAAATTCAATGTAATGTATATTTAAATCTCACAATTGTTTTTTACTGCAAGCCCCTTGAAGGTGGATTGTCTTTGTCCGCTTTGTTCACTAAAGTATCCCAAGTGCCCAGATCATGGTCTGGTAAAGAGTAGGCCTTTACCAAACATTTGCTGAATGAATGCATTTTTTTTTTTTTTTTTTTTTTTTTTTTTTTTTAGTTTTTTTTTTTTTTTTGAGACAGAGTTTCATTCTTGTTGCCCAAGCTGGAGTGCAATGGCGTAATCTCGGCTCACCACAACCTCCGTCTCCCAGGTTCAAACGATTCTCCTGCCCCAGCTTTCCAAGTGGCTGACACTACAGACACCTGCCACCACGCCTGACTGATTTTTGTATTTTTAGTAGAGATGGGGTTTCACTATGTTGGCCAGGCTGGTCTCCAATCCTTGACCTCTTGATCTGCCCGCCTCAGCCTCCCAAAGTGCTGGGAATTACAGGCCTGAGCCACCACACCCTGTTGCATGTTCTGAAAACATTACTGTCAGTTTGTGTTCTACCTACAACTACTACCTTGGGCTCTACATTCATAAGAAATAAGTGTTTACCCTAAATCTTTCCTATTCAGTTATTGACAGTCATATAAGATCCATAGAGAATTTTATTTATGATAAATGGATATGTTCTAAGCATATGAGAGGATGAAGATTCAGATAATGCTTTTTCTCAAAATTTTTGCTCATAAATATTTCACAAGGTAAGAAAAACAGAAAAAATACAAATCAACACTAGAGGTACTGTTGTATTTAATGTCAAAGCCATTTTTGGCTTCATTCTTATAAAAATCAACAATGATATGCAATGATATTACAATCCTAAATTGACAAAACACTAACAACAAAATCAGCTAGCTAAAGTCAGGTGTTTACTAATCAGCAAAAGTAAATCAGGTAATAGTTTCATTTGGTCTTTGCTCACTTTTTGTTAATATTTGAAGATCTTCAACAGATGGTGGTCCATTTTTTTTCTCATAAGGAATGACTGTAGTCAAATACTGCCAAGTTAAAAAAACAAAACAATACGTCACTTAAATCTGCATTTCCTTACCTGCAAAAAATTTGATACTATTACAAGAAGGTCTACTTCATAATATAAAACACGAGCTACTCTGGTAATGAAAACACAGGTCTTGTATGGGAATAAAGGTATCTTACTATCTCAGATGGAGCTCATTTTCTTTTTTTTTTTTTGGCCCATCTCTATTTGCTTGATAAAAACCTAGTGTCAACAGAAATAACCACTTTTTTGCATTTCAATTATTGAAAATTTCATAGGACTAAGCCTGAGGATGATTTACTCAATGTGTTCATTTTTAAAATGAAGTATTATCTCACATTCTCCTTGCATATTTTTCAACACATTATGAAAATAGCAACTTAAACTAAAAACAGTTTTAATTGTTCTGCACAATAAAGTAATTTCCAACAGCAAAATAATTCTGTTTCAGACCATTTTTATTCTGGTTGAACAAACGGGCCACATATATAATATGACAACTTTTAAAAACACTCACTAACTTCTTTCAGACACTAACAAAGACACACTTAAATAGTTTTAGAAATGCATTATTACTATTATTTTAAATTACTGGATAAGTCTTTATAAACATTTTTAGGTATTAAAGGAAAAAAGTGAAAGTAGAGAATGGCCTAAAGGGAAATGAATAGTGAAAATTAACGTCTGAAATGGAGACAAACTGCCTAGTTTACTACTTGTAAAGGCTCACAAGTAACAGAGCCATGTCTTATAACTAATCCCATGAAAGCATAATCCATAAATGATTATCCAGATTCTCCTATTCTTACCATCCCACCAAAAAAAATGGATAGTTCCGTGCATTTCACATATGTTCATACAGAAAGCCAGTGGTTTTTACTTGGAATCTCTTTAGCTCCACCCATTATTTAACCTGGTGCCCTAAATCTCAGCTCTGTGGCTAATCCTCATTGAGTGATCTTATCCTGCCTATAATTGAAAAACAAGATAAAGAAAGCTGCTTTACAATAACTGGATCCCTAAGTCCAGAAAAGTGATAAAATTGTATCATTCAATCTTTAAGACACTTAAGTGTTCCACTGTCTTTTTGATGCAGACTTCTCGCAGGTGATGCCCAATTGTATAATCGAATGTTTCTTTGTAAAGAACAACCAAAAAAAAGGCCATAAATTATGCCCTCCTGGCTTCACTCACAGCATGTGTCAGGCACCCTGGAGAGGCACCAGGAGGCTGCACCCTGGCCCGCTCTCTGGCTACCTGGCTGCGTTGTCAGGCCTCCCTGCTCCACTCACAGTTCGGAAGTTTCCTTGACCTCTTGTGAGGTTGAGAGAGGTGAGAGACACCAGAATGGAAACAAAAATTCAGGCATCCCTTCATGGAGCTGCAAATGTCAGTGTGAAACTTCTCTCTTTAATAGCAATGACTTATGAAACACATAGCAATGACTTCAGAAAAACTCCACGCATTTGATCTAGGCATTCTCGTGCTAAACTTCCTACAAGGTACATTTTGTATACCTTCTTAATCTGCACAGAAGAGCTAACTTTAGTTTTCTTTTTAAGGTGAAAATTTCAAACAGTGAAAGGTAAGTTTAAGCACACCCATTAATGTGAATATTTCCCATGTTCATGATATTCCTTCAATCATTATATAAAAATGTCAAAAAGCAAATTGCTAGATACTTCATTGTATATTAATATCTATGTATAATTTTGTATAAATAATGTCTCAGGCTCGTTTGGCTGACAACTGAGTTGGCTGACTAGGCAATACACCTTAAAAACACATGAATTTCACTTAAAGGAGGTAAGATATACTCTGTATATATTTTTTACCTAGAACTCTAGTCTCAAATACCAACAACTGGCCTTACCCCAAAAATGACATCTTGCTTAGACTTTTAGAATTAGAGTCACATATTTTAGTTTAGTTATTTTCATAAGCAGATTTTCTACACATGCAATACATTATGTTAAAATGTTAATGTCTATTTGTTTAAAACTAAGAGTGAGAAATGGAGCTCTAAAATATGTCTTAAGAATGCATTTAATCTAATGTCCAATTTGAAAAACGCTTTTTCCTCAAAGGGAAATTCTGTTCATTATCAAGACTATAAATATAATGAACTTTTATAATGAACTTTGATTTCTCTCTTTTAAGCAATGGTCTTAGTAAATTAGTAAAACTACCGGCTTTCAGGATCTTCACTTACACAGAAAATGAAAAAGCAGAGAATGAGGAAAATAAGGATAACCGAGCACCTGTTTCTCTCCACCTGAATTTCCAAAGGTGTGGCGGAGGCCATTCTGAATGACATTTGAGATCCCTTCCATGCTGAAGCGCTAAAGGCGGCAATATACGGCCCAGAAGAAAAGGACAGAGAAAGAAGTTCAAAGTCTATTAGTAAAGATGTACCATGATGACTTATGTGCCCAAGAGGCAAGCAGTTAGAAAATGCCACTACTCATCCAGATAAAGCACACAAAATCATGCAGTTTTTAAAATGTTGTTGCTTCCATTTATTTGCAAGTCAAATGCAAAAGCAACTGTTTGTATGCTGCTATATTCATGCAGGCATTTTTCTAACATAGCTGATAAATAAAATTTTCCAATGTAAATGTTGTCAGTTGTACACATATTTGTTCTACATAAAATTTACTGTATAATTTTTATGATACTTTTTGATATTTACCTACATTTTATCAAAAGTCTGAAAACTTAATATGAACAGTATCCATATTTTCAGCCTAAGTTTGTATAATTCTACCATCGGTTTGGAGAACATTAACATAACATTTAGCAAATGAAAATGCTGTTACTTGGAGAGCTGATGATTACTTCCCACTCACTCTTCGGGACACCTGCCACTGCCTTGGTGCAGAAATGCAAACTAGAAGGTGGCATATGCTTCCTGGAGAGCAGAGTGGATCCCATGTGCCAGCTAGGCCCCCAAAAACTTCTCCAAAGACTTTTCCACTCCGTTTCTAGGAAACAATTCTAGTTTCTTTCTCCCAGCAACCTCCAAGACTTCCTAGAATTCTTTGCACTGAAAAGGGAATATTTTTTTCCTGAACTACTTATCTTGATTTGTAACCAGTCTACAATGTCATCAGGCATAGTAAAAAGAGTCTGGTGGCACCTCTATGGCGGCTGAGTCAAAGGAGTGAGATGGATTCTTACAGCATGACTAATTAAGGGGAAAGGCATTGTGAAAAGGAAGTGAAGGCCTGATTCACTAGATGGTTCCTTCCCCTGGAATTTTATAGAGGAAATTTAAATCAGTAAACACATTTGAGGAGTCAACATAAAGAATATTTTACCAGGCCCCAAGGAGCAGAAGAAAAGATACCAAGGAAATGGTCATCAAGAAATATATATAGTTTCATCCAGTGGTTCTCAGAGTATAGTCCAGGGACCCCCTCCCACCCAGCTCCTGCCAAGAAGTCCCTGAAATCCTCTCAGGAGTTCATGAGTCCAAAAATGTTTTCTTACTACTACTAAAATATAAGTTGTCTATTCTACTCTCATCTCTCAAGACTTATAGTGAAATATTCCAAATGACAGATTGCAGAAGCCCATGTATGAATCTAGCTGTCTTTAAACAAGCCAGATGTTAATGAGATTGACAAAAACTCACAGCAATGATATTTTTTCATGATTTCATAAACTATTATTTTTCATGAAAATATGCTATTTATAATGAATTTATTTTGGGTATTTTTCATGAATTTATATTTTTTAGTTTTATCACTTTTAATTTGTAACATAGCAAATATTAAGCTTCTTGGGGTCCTCAATAAATTTTAAGAGTATAAAGAAGTCTTGATAACAAAAAGCTAAGAAATTCCAACAGGCTGAATCCTTGAAGGAGCTCTGTGCTTCTGTATCAGTCATGTAACTCTATGGAGTTAATGAAAATCTGAGTTCCAAATTTTACCCCCTTATAGGAGACTGTACAAATATGCCTCTCCTCCTAAACCATCCATCTTCCCTACCTCGCCTTTCCCAGATCTGCAAGCCAGTTTTGTTTCAGCAAGAATCAAATGTCTAGTCAAGATCACTTCCCTGACTATTCTTCACTTCACTGAAAGTGTAACTATTATCTTTGATGGGGGAGGCTAGTTATAAAATAAAAACCTACAGATAACTATTTTTGTAAATGTTTCCAATGCTACCATAATTCATTCACATTTTTTAAACAGATTATCAAATAAGATAACATCTTAGGCTTCAGAATATATAATAACAATTATGGGAAACTATTTTGAAATAACCAAGTCAGCTGATTTTAAATTATTTCCATAAAATGTATTTTCTTTCAAATGTGACAAAAGTACTTGTTTTTAAGTATTCGGTCTATATTACCTGGCTCCATTGTCTATAGGTATGTTAAAACGAGATACAAATTCATAAAATCTAAAGCAAGATAAGAAGTTTCAGAATCCACATATCTGGAAACTGAGATGCACTTTATATTTGGACGGCACATTCTAAAAACACCAGCTCTACCTTTCCAATCTGAAAGCCAATTCCTGTCACTAGAAAAAAACAAAAGTTGATGCAGTTTCAATTTCATCAGAGACATATATAATTTAGATTTTCCTTATTAAATGTATGGTTGCAGATATTACTGAGTCATCTCAACTGCTGAGAGCCTGACCACTTGTGAAAGACGGCTTTTGTGCCACCAGATTTCTAGGCTGAGGGGAAATTAGTGAAAATGCAACTATGGGAAGGAAGTCAAGGTAACTTGGAAAAACGCAAAACTAACAGCTGATGCCAGTGAAAGAAGGTAAAGTAAGGAACGCAGCAGAACCTCTGTCCTTGTGCTGATGGCTGCTGAGTCAGTGGCTGCAGCCGACAAGGCCCTACTGTCCCCAGCCTTTTCACTGGCAGTGAACCAGGGAAGAAACGTGCAGCCTGTACAGTTCTATTGCCTCTTGATCCGTTGGAAAATTAAAGAACAAGGAAATCAGAAG